>NW_028152062.1:0-200414 GCF_964638095.1 Poromitra crassiceps
TCCGCACTTCCTGCCGCCCTTCAAAATAAAACCATTTCGAAGGGACAGGCACTGAATGCTGCTATAGCGCCCCCTAAAGGCTAAATGACAAAATACTTCTGATATAGGCTCAGAGTACATCCCTCCACACCTGTACCAAGTTTGGTTAGCATCGGACGATCTTTGTGAAATAGGCCCCACCCACAGAAAGTTGGAAGTGGATTATATCGCAACGGTGCGTTTTTTTTCAAAACTTCCAAATCAGTGTTGTGCAGGACAGTCCCCACATGATGTGTGCGTTGGTTTGGTGAAGATTGGACAAAATTTCAAGGAGAAATGGCAAAAAAACTGTTTTGGACAAAATGCAAAATGGCGGAAAATCTAGTCAGACGGAAATGGGCGTGGCCTAGTTGAGTAGATGCGGGAGGGCCCAAGGAATCCAGGGAAAAAAGAATTTTGATGATAGACCCTACGGTTCAAAAGTTATGGACCAAAAGGTAAGGAGGGCTGTTATAGCGCCACCATATGGTCAATTGGTGCAATTTTTTCGGGGATAGTAAAAGACCCCTCAGTGCACCTCCCCATCAAGTTTCGTAGCTCTAGCTCTTATGGTTTCTGAATTACACCTAATTTACTGCAAGATTTTGCAAGATTTTTCCAAACCCCATGCAAGTCAATGGGGAAAAAAATGGCGCTTAATGGCGAATTGCGGCCAAACCGCTTTCACAAACCCTTAACAAAGTCATAGCATACATGTCCTCAATGAGGCGGTCATTTTGAGGTCTGGCATGTCTATGTGGCGCAAAAATTGAGGGAGTTATTACGCGGCTAACTTTTTGGCAGATAGAATAATAATAAGTATGTGGGATTTCAAGATTGTGCCTTGCTTGTCAGCAAGCACAATAATAATGGGGGACTTTGTAATTTGTGCCTTGCTTTCAGCCAAAGTGTCAAGTGTCATACAAGAAGGAAGGCTGGCCATAATGAGAATGAATCCGCACTTCCTGCCGCCCTTCAAAATAAAACCATTTAGAAGGGACAGGCACTGAATGCTGCTATAGCGCCCCCTAAAGGCTAAATGACAAAATACTTCTCCTATAGGCTCAGAGTACATCCCTCCACACCTGTACCAAGTTTGGTTAGCATCGGACGATCTTTGTAAAATAGGCCCCACCCACAGAAAGTTGGAAGTGGATTATATGGCAATGGTGTGTTTTTTTTCCAAAACTTCCAAATCAGTGTTGTGCAGGACAGTCCCCACATGAAGTGTGCTTTGGTTTAGTGAAGATTGGACAAAATTTCAAGGAGAAATGGCAAAAAAACTGTTTTGGACAAAATGCAAAATGGCGGAAAATCTAGTCAGACGCAAATGGGCGTGGCCTAGTTGAGTAGATGCGGGAGGACCCAAGGAAGCCAGGGAAAAAAGAATTTTGATGAAAGACCCTACGGTTCAAAAGTTATGGACCAAAAGGTAAGGAGGGCTGTTATAGCGCCACCATCTGGTCAATTGGTGCAATTTTTTCGGGTATAGTAAAAGACCCCTCAGTGCACCTCCCTACCAAGTTTCGTAGCTCTAGCTCTTATGGTTTCTGAATTACACCTAATTTACTGCAAGATTTTGCAAGATTTTTCCAAACCCCATGCAAGTCAATGGGGAAAAAAATGGCGCTTAATGGCGAATTGCGGCCAAACCGCTTTCACAAACCCTTAACAAAGTCATAGCATACATGTCCTCAATAAGCCGGTCATTTTGAGATCTGGCATGTCTATGTGGCGCAAAAATTGGGGGCGTTGTTAGTCGGACAAAAAGTGGATAGCAACTATAATAATAACTAGATGGTCTACATTTCCTAACGAAAATGTAATTGTGCTTGCTGTCCTCGCCATGCACCGCCTGGCTTCCAAAGTCCCTGCCCATGGACCTAGGGGGACTAAGTAGTTATGGGGGTGCCTATGTGAGTAAAAGGACTTTGGAGTAGAAGTACTTGGTAGGTGGGGAAGTCAGACTGGTTGTAGCCTACTAGAGAGACACAAAAGGCTAGCCCAATCTCTGCAATCTAAAACTACATTACCTGCAAACTACAGCATCAATAATTACCATGTATTGTAAATGTCTCCAACTGTCTCAAGGAAAATAGGACATGATAACCTCCAGAGAAGTAGTATTCCTTGTAGTGTCATTCATGTTTATGGTTGCGACAACAACTGTTTACAAAACTAGCAGGCTTACCAGAGGTGCAAACACACAAGTGAAAAGCTATCAATGGCTGCATCTAATCAGCCAGTAACTAATGTAGGCTATGTTCCATTATGTTAGTGTAAGAAGTCAAATGTACTGATAATAGTCCCTGGTCACCAAAGTAATGTTACCCTTTTAGTTTTGTTACAGAGTTGCTGATCGGTTGTCATGTGTCCAGTCAGCCAGAGAAGCTGCTTGGGTAGCATGCTAACTAACGCCTAACGCAGTGGTTCTCAACTGGTGTAGCCTCAGGACCCACTATTTTCCTTGTCATGAAGTCGCCACCCAAATTTCAGATTTTTTTTTAAACCACTCAAATTTATTGCACAAAAAATAGCGCATTTATTTAATACACAATGCCTTCATGCACTGTCAAATGAACAAAAAAGTGCAACAGAAGTGCAACTACGGCTAAAAACCAATTGAAATAAGGCAGACTTGAATTACAGGCCTATATGTTTTAAAATTTAAACAAGTCAAACTGGTCATGGTCAGAAAGTCTTATTTGAACTGTATGAAATATGAAATAAAAGGCAGACTTTTCTTGAATCACACGCAGGCTATATGCTTTTTAGTTAAACTGGTCATAACTTTTAATTAAACTGGGGCCATGCTAATCCAGTTTCAATCATCTGAATTGAACTAAAATTAAATATGAAATGAAAAGGCAGACTTCTCTTCAATTACAGGCAGAGCATATGCTTCAGCTTGTTAAACAAGTGAAACTGGTCAGGCTAATCCAGTTTCAATAATCTGAAAAAAAAAAAAAAAAAAAAAAAAAAAAAAAGTACTGTACTGTAAATGTCCGCGACCCAATCAAAACGGCCCCGCGACGCTACCCAACAGTTGAGAAACGCTGGCCTAACACTAGCATTAGCTCAATTAGCTTGTTGCAACTAGTCCCAAACATTGATGAACAGTGTGTCCTAACGCCAGGGGGACAAGGTGTTTGTTTTGGCTGGCTGAGGTTAGCCTATAAGGCACAGTTGTTGTGGCTAACAGCCTCCATTCACACTAGGCTATTCACACTAGGCTATCTCTTCCATTATGTTTTCAAACCCAGCTGGCTGTATAAAATGAACAACCACAAAGTGGTGACACTTACCCATGGGTTCCGTTCATTGTTTTCTGGACATGTTTCCATGCTATAGTAACACAGCAGCTAACAGAACAGACAGGCCTCCCATGCCATACATGAACACAACAGGTTTCCTGCAGGAAGCTGTCAGGGCTGTGAGGGGGCGGGCTCTGGTCGGCCCTGTGAATTTTTTTATTGGTTGGCGACAAGTGACCTAGAAAATCCAAGGAACTCTGATTCACTCTGATTTGCCCTCTCCTGGGCCTCCCACTTGCACCAGGGAAGGAGAGGAATGACTGTAGTAAGTGATGTCATACTTTTACAGATGGAGGAATGACTGTAGTAAGTTATTTCATACTTTTTTTGTCTACATCATTCTCTCTACCCAAGATGCAACACTGCTGCTCAGAGTTGTTCTTAAGCTCTATTTATCTGGTCAAATCTCACCGGATTCCTGTTTCCAGTACACTTTTAGCATTTGGTTTTTAACAGAGAAGAGTTGGAGCTGCTGAAAACATACAGTATGCAAATGAGAGTGAGACCATGAGTGATATACCCACTGTGATACAAGCATAGGTGTGTCTGTTGTCTCTATAATAGCGTGCGTGCGACAAGTGACAAGTGACAAGTGTCAAGTGTCATACAAGAAGGAAGGCTGGCCATAATGACAATGAATCCGCACTTCCTGCCGCCCTTCAAAATAAAACAATTGAGAAGGGACAGGCACTGAATGCTGCTATAGCGCCCCCTAAAGGCTAAATGACAAAATACTTCTGATATAGGCTCAGAGTACATCCCTCCACACCTGTACTACGTTTGGTTAGCATCGGATGATTTTTGTGAAATAGGCCCCACCCACAGAAAGTTGGAAGTGGATTATATCGCAACGGTGTGTTTTTTTTTTTAACTTCCAAATCAGTGTTGTGCAGGACAGTCCCCACATGATGTGTGCGTTGGTTTGGTGAAGATTGGACAAAATTTCAAGGAGAAATGGCAAAAAAACGGTTTTGGACAAAATGCAAAATGGCCGAAAATCTAGTTAGACGCAAATGGGCGTGGCCTAGTTGAGTAGATGCGGGAGGACCCAAGGAATCCAGGGAAAAAAGAATTTTGATGATAAACCCTACGGTTCAAAAGTTATGGACCAAAAGGTAAGGAGGGCTGTTATAGCGCCACCATCTGGTCAATTGGTGCAATTTTTTCGGGGATAGTAAAAGACCCCTCCGTGCACCTCCCTACCAAGTTTCGTAGCTCTAGCTGTTATGGTTTGTGAATGACAGCTAATTTACTGCAAGATTTTGCAAGATTTTTCCAAACCCCATGCAAGTCAATGGGAAAAAAATGGCGCTTAATGGCGAATTGCGGCCAAACCGCTTTCACAAACCCTTAACAAAGTCATAGCACACCTGTCCTCAATAAGCCGGTCATTTTGAGGTCTGGCATGTCTATGTGGCGCAAAAATTGGGGGAGTTATTATTCGTAGAACTTTTTGGCAGATAGAATAATAATAATAAGTATGTGGGATTTCAAGATTGTGCCTTGCTTGTCAGCAAGCACAATAATTATTGCTTTTATCTCGGAAACGGAAGGTGCAATCGTGATTCTGCCCACCACTAGCGTACTTTTTCACCCCGATTCCAACGCCGCCATCATTGAGTCTCTACGAGTTACGGTTGCGGAGATACGTTGCTGTAGCGCCCCCCATAGGCAAACAATAGCGCCCCCTACACGCCAAATGACACTATCTCTTCTGAAATCAACTCAGAAGTGTCAAGTGTCATACAAGAAGGAAGGCTGGCCATAATGACAATGAATCCGCACTTCCTGCCGCCCTTCAAAATAAAACAATTGAGAAGGGACAGGCACTGAATGCTGCTATAGCGCCCCCTAAAGGCTAAATGACAAAATACTTCTGATATAGGCTCAGAGTACATCCCTCCACACCTGTACTACGTTTGGTTAGCATCGGATGATTTTTGTGAAATAGGCCCCACCCACAGAAAGTTGGAAGTGGATTATATCGCAACGGTGTGTTTTTTTTTTTAACTTCCAAATCAGTGTTGTGCAGGACAGTCCCCACATGATGTGTGCGTTGGTTTGGTGAAGATTGGACAAAATTTCAAGGAGAAATGGCAAAAAAACGGTTTTGGACAAAATGCAAAATGGCCGAAAATCTAGTTAGACGCAAATGGGCGTGGCCTAGTTGAGTAGATGCGGGAGGACCCAAGGAATCCAGGGAAAAAAGAATTTTGATGATAAACCCTACGGTTCAAAAGTTATGGACCAAAAGGTAAGGAGGGCTGTTATAGCGCCACCATCTGGTCAATTGGTGCAATTTTTTCGGGGATAGTAAAAGACCCCTCCGTGCACCTCCCTACCAAGTTTCGTAGCTCTAGCTGTTATGGTTTGTGAATGACAGCTAATTTACTGCAAGATTTTGCAAGATTTTTCCAAACCCCATGCAAGTCAATGGGAAAAAAATGGCGCTTAATGGCGAATTGCGGCCAAACCGCTTTCACAAACCCTTAACAAAGTCATAGCACACCTGTCCTCAATAAGCCGGTCATTTTGAGGTCTGGCATGTCTATGTGGCGCAAAAATTGGGGGAGTTATTATTCGTAGAACTTTTTGGCAGATAGAATAATAATAATAAGTATGTGGGATTTCAAGATTGTGCCTTGCTTGTCAGCAAGCACAATAATTATTGCTTTTATCTCGGAAACGGAAGGTGCAATCGTGATTCTGCCCACCACTAGCGTACTTTTTCACCCCGATTCCAACGCCGCCATCATTGAGTCTCTACGAGTTACGGTTGCGGAGATACGTTGCTGTAGCGCCCCCCATAGGCAAACAATAGCGCCCCCTACACGCCAAATGACACTATCTCTTCTGAAATCAACTCAGAAGTGTCAAGTGTCATACAAGAAGGAAGGCTGGCCATAATGACAATGAATCCGCACTTCCTGCCGCCCTTCAAAATAAAACAATTGAGAAGGGACAGGCACTGAATGCTGCTATAGCGCCCCCTAAAGGCTAAATGACAAAATACTTCTGATATAGGCTCAGAGTACATCCCTCCACACCTGTACTACGTTTGGTTAGCATCGGATGATTTTTGTGAAATAGGCCCCACCCACAGAAAGTTGGAAGTGGATTATATCGCAACGGTGTGTTTTTTTTTTTAACTTCCAAATCAGTGTTGTGCAGGACAGTCCCCACATGATGTGTGCGTTGGTTTGGTGAAGATTGGACAAAATTTCAAGGAGAAATGGCAAAAAAACGGTTTTGGACAAAATGCAAAATGGCCGAAAATCTAGTTAGACGCAAATGGGCGTGGCCTAGTTGAGTAGATGCGGGAGGACCCAAGGAATCCAGGGAAAAAAGAATTTTGATGATAAACCCTACGGTTCAAAAGTTATGGACCAAAAGGTAAGGAGGGCTGTTATAGCGCCACCATCTGGTCAATTGGTGCAATTTTTTCGGGGATAGTAAAAGACCCCTCCGTGCACCTCCCTACCAAGTTTCGTAGCTCTAGCTGTTATGGTTTGTGAATGACAGCTAATTTACTGCAAGATTTTGCAAGATTTTTCCAAACCCCATGCAAGTCAATGGGAAAAAAATGGCGCTTAATGGCGAATTGCGGCCAAACCGCTTTCACAAACCCTTAACAAAGTCATAGCACACCTGTCCTCAATAAGCCGGTCATTTTGAGGTCTGGCATGTCTATGTGGCGCAAAAATTGGGGGAGTTATTATTCGTAGAACTTTTTGGCAGATAGAATAATAAT
Organism: Poromitra crassiceps; assembly: GCF_964638095.1. NCBI lineage: Eukaryota > Metazoa > Chordata > Actinopteri > Beryciformes > Melamphaidae > Poromitra > Poromitra crassiceps. The sequence goes on from NW_028152062.1 coordinate 7,084, forward strand.
AACTAGAATGTCTACATTTCCTAACGAAAATGTAATTGTGCTTGCTGTCCTCGCCATGCACCGCCTGGCTTCCAAAGTCCCTGCCCATGGACCTAGGGGGACTAAGTAGTTATGGGGGTGCCTATGTGAGTAAAAGGACTTTGGAGTAGAAGTACTTGGTAGGTGGGGAAGTCAGACTGGTTCTAGCCTACTAGAGAGACACAAAAGGCTGGCCCAATCTTTGCAATCTAAAACTACATTACCTGCAAACGACAGCATCAATAATTACCATGTATTGTAAATGTCTCCAACTGTCTCAAGGAAAATAGGACATGATAACCTCCAGAGAAGTAGTATTCCTTGTAGTGTCATTCATGTTTATGGTTGCGACAACAACTGTTTACAAAACTAGCAGGCTTACCAGAGCTGCAAACACACAAGTGAAAAGCTATCAATGGCTGCATCTAATCAGCCAGTAACTAATGTAGGCTATCTTCCATTATGTTAGTGTAAGAAGTCAAATGTACTGATAATAGTCCCTGGTCACCAAAGTAATGTTACCCTTTTAGTTTTGTTACAGAGTTGCTGATCGGTTGTCATGTGTCCAGTCAGCCAGAGAAGCTGCTTGGGTAGCATGCTAACTAACGCCTAACGCAGTGGTTCTCAACTGGTGTAGCCTCAGGACCCACTATTTTCCTTGTCATGAAGTCGCGACCCAAATTTCAGATTTTTTTTTAAACCACTCAAATTTATTGAACAAAAAATAGCGCATTTATTTAACACATTGACTGCCAGCCATTTTTTTCTTGCTGTAGGTAGCTTCTGCCAGGGGGGTTTTTGAGGATTCTAGGCTCATTTTACAAGAGCGGAGGTTTCTCTTCTGTTACGACTTCGTGAACACCAATCATCTAAAAAGAACTAATAGAATGTGTGCTTTCTCTGTCTAAAAGAGTTAGTTTGTAGAGTTAGTAGTTATGTAAGCATTAGCACTTGTATACAGCATGGTTTCAGCATCAGAAAAAATATTTAGAGATAAACGGCTTTTTGTGAAATTCGATAGAACAGTCACTTTAACCATTCATTTTTGGCATCAGTAAGACCTAAACAATAGTTTGAACAGTAATTTCCTCCATAACAGCAGTAAACTTCCCTCTGCTCAACTCCTCCCTCCTGTGGGCGTTCTTTTTTGCTGCAGCGGTGTCACAAGCACTTTCCTACCTTTGCAAATGCACTTTCTCATACTCTCGACCTCTCAAATAAATTTCTGAATAGAAATTCAATTACTCTAAATTATAGCGAAAAAGAAACAAAAAAGAATGGGTTGAAAATCCCATTCTAAAAGCCTTTTAGAATGGGATTTGTTTCCAATTTGGTGTCGGACTAGGGGGCAGTCCCCGCTTGTCACCATTGCTTTGCTGCTGCTGTGCGGGTGTGTGCCTGTCTGTGCGGCCGCTCTTTGAGGAAGTCTGGTTGGACTCGCTCGCGTCTTGGAGTTTTGGTTGAGGGCTTTGATGAAGCTTTTGCGATTCTGGTCATATTATGCTGCGTGTTTCAAAGTGTGTCCCACCCGCAATCCACTATGCAAATCTGCAATCCCGCACCGCCAGCAATCAGCGCGAAAATGAAAGCGCCTTCGCCAATCCACCTTCATGAGAATGGCTTCAGTCACACTGCTTTTTGCTTGCCTCCTCCTTCCTTGTCGCCACTTAGTGGGTCGGTGGAATGGGTTGTACACGTTGTACACGTCCAATACCTATATAAGAGATGTAAAAGGCTTAGATGCACAACCTACCGTCAAAAAAAAAAAATCGATTTTTTTTTGACGAGTACACTCGTCGCTGGCAGTTAACAGCTGGATTGTGTTTGACGAGTACACTCGTCGCTGGCAGTTAAGGTGTTAATACACAATGCCTTCATGCACTGTCAAATGAACAAAAAAGTGCAACAGAAGTGCAACTAGGGCTAAAAACCAATTGAAATAAGGCAGACTTGAATTACAGGCCTATATGTTTTTAAATTTAAACAAGTCAAATTGGTCATGGTCAGAAAGTCTTATTTTAACTGTATGAAATATGTAATAAAAGGCAGACTTTTCTTGAATCACAGGCAGACTATATGCTTTTTAGTTAAACTGGTCATAACTTTGAATTAAACTGGGGCCATGCTAATCCAGTTTCAATCATCTGAATTGAACTAAAATTAAATATGAAATGAAAAGGCAGACTTCTCTTGAATTACAGGCAGAGCATATGCTTCAGCTTGTTAAACAAGTGAAACTGGTCAGGCTAATCCAGTTTCAATAATCTGGAAAAAAAAAAAAAAAAAAAAAAAAAAAAAAAGTACTGTACTGTAAATGTCCGCGACCCAATCAAAACGGCCCCGCGACGCTACCCACCAGTTGAGAAACGCTGGCCTAACGCTAGCATTAGCTCAATTAGCTTGATGCAACTAGTCCCAAACATTGATGAACAGTGTGTCCTAACGCCAGGGGGACAAGGTGTTTGTTTTGGCTGGCTGAGGTTAGCCTATAAGGCACAGTTGTTGTGGCTAACAGCCTCCATTCACACTAGGCTATTCACACTAGGCTATCTCTTCCATTATGTTTTCAAACCCAGCTGGCTGTAAAAAAGGACAACCACAAAGTGGTGACACTTACCCATGGGTTCAGTTCATTTTGTTCATTCATTGTTTTCTGGACATGTTACCATGCTACATTAACACAGCAGCTAACAGAACAGACAGGCCTCCCATGGTTGGCGACAAGTGTATATCATTCTCTCTACCCAAGATGCAACACTGCTCTACCCAACATGCAACGCTGCTGCTCAGAGCTGCTCTTTAGCTCTATTAATCTGGTCAAATCTCACCGGATTCCTGTTTCCAGTACACTTTTAGCATTTGGTTTTTAACAGAGAAGAGTTGGAGCTGCTGAAAACATACAGTATGCAAATGAGAATGAGACCATGAGTGATATACCCACTGAGATACAAGCATAGGTGTGTCTGTTGTCTGTATAATAGCGTGCGTGCGACAAGTGACAAGTGGCAAGTGTCATACAAGAAGGAAGGCTGGCCATAATGAGAATGAATCTGCACTTCCTGCCGCCCTTCAAAATAAAACCATTTAGAAGGGACAGGCACTGAATGCTGCTATAGCGCCCCCTAAAGGCTAAATGACAAAATACTTCTCCTATAGGCTCAGAGTACATCCCTCCACACCTGTACCAAGTTTGGTTAGCATCGGACGATCTTTGTGAAATAGGCCCCACCCACAGAAAGTTGGAAGTGGATTATATCGCAACGGTGCGTTTTTTTTTTAAACTTCCAAATCAGTGTTGTGCAGGACAGTCCCCACATGATGTGTGCGTTGGTTTGGTGAAGATTGGACAAAGTTTCAAGGAGAAATGGCAAAAAAACTGTTTTGGACAAAATGCAAAATGGCGGAAAATCTAGTCAGACGCAAATGGGCGTGGCCTAGTTGAGTAGATGCGGGAGGACCCAAGGAATCCAGGGAAAAAAGAATTTTGATGATAAACCCTACGGTTCAAAAGTTATCGAGCAAAAGGTAAGGAGGGCTGTTATAGCGCCACCATATGGTCAATTGGTGCAATTTTTTCGGGGATAGTAAAAGACCCCTCAGTGCACCTCCCTACCAAGTTTCGTAGCTCTAGCTGTTATGGTTTCTGAATGACAGCTAATTTACTGCAAGATTTTGCAAGATTTTTCCAAACCCCATGCAAGTCAATGGGAAAAAAAATGGCGCTTAATGGCGAATTGCGGCCAAACCGCTTTCACAAACCCTTAACAAAGTCATAGCACACCTGTCCTCAATAAGCCGGTCATTTTGAGGTCTGGCATGTCTATGTGGCGCAAAAATTGGGGGAGTTATTAGTCGTAGAACTTTTTGGCAGATAGAATAATAATAAGTATGTGGGATTTCAAGATTGTGCCTTGCTTGTCAGCAAGCACAATAATTATTGCTTTTATCTCGGAAACGGAAGGTGCAATCGTGATTCCGCCCACCACTAGCGTACTTTTTCACCCCGATTCCAACGCCGCCATCCGTGAGTCTCTACGAGTTACGGTTGCGGAGATACGTTGCTGTAGCGCCCCCCATAGGCAAACAATAGCGCCCCCTACACGCCAAATGACACTATCTCTTCTGAAATCAACTCAGAAGTGTCAAGTGTCATACAAGAAGGAAGGCTGGCCATAATGAGAATGAATCCGCACTTCCTGCCACCCTTCAAAATAAAACCATTTAGAAGGGACAGGCACTGAATGCTGCTATAGCGCCCCCTAAAGGCTAAATGACAAAATACTTCTCCTATAGGCTCAGAGTACATCCCTCCACACCTGTACCAAGTTTGGTTAGCATCGGACGATCTTTGTGAAATAGGCCCCACCCACAGAAAGTTGGAAGTGGATTATATCGCAACGGTGCGTTTTTTTTTTTAAACTTCCAAATCAGTGTTGTGCAGGACAGTCCCCACATGATGTGTGCGTTGGTTTGGTGAAGATTGGACAAAGTTTCAAGGAGAAATGGCAAAAAAACTGTTTTGGACAAAATGCAAAATGGCGGAAAATCTAGTCAGACGCAAATGGGCGTGGCCTAGTTGAGTAGATGCGGGAGGACCCAAGGAATCCAGGGAAAAAAGAATTTTGATGATAAACCCTACGGTTCAAAAGTTATCGAGCAAAAGGTAAGGAGGGCTGTTATAGCGCCACCATATGGTCAATTGGTGCAATTTTTTCGGGGATAGTAAAAGACCCCTCAGTGCACCTCGCTACCAAGTTTCGTAGCTTTAGCTCTTATGGTTTCTGAATGACAGCTAATTTACTGCAAGATTTTGCAAGATTTTTCCAAACCCCATGCAAGTCAATGGGAAAAAAAATGGCGCTTAATGGCGAATTGCGGCCAAACCGCTTTCACAAACCCTTAACAAAGTCATAGCACACCTGTCCTCAATAAGCCGGTCATTTTGAGGTCTGGCATGTCTATGTGGCGCAAAAATTGGGGGAGTTATTAGTCGTAGAACTTTTTGGCAGATAGAATAATAATAAGTATGTGGGATTTCAAGATTGTGCCTTGCTTGTCAGCAAGCACAATAATTATTGCTTTTATCTCGGAAACGGAAGGTGCAATCGTGATTCCGCCCACCACTAGCGTACTTTTTCACCCCGATTCCAACGCCGCCATCCGTGAGTCTCTACGAGTTACGGTTGCGGAGATACGTTGCTGTAGCGCCCCCCATAGGCAAACAATAGCGCCCCCTACACGCCAAATGACACTATCTCTTCTGAAATCAACTCAGAAGTGTCAAGTGTCATACAAGAAGGAAGGCTGGCCATAATGAGAATGAATCCGCACTTCCTGCCACCCTTCAAAATAAAACCATTTAGAAGGGACAGGCACTGAATGCTGCTATAGCGCCCCCTAAAGGCTAAATGACAAAATACTTCTCCTATAGGCTCAGAGTACATCCCTCCACACCTGTACCAAGTTTGGTTAGCATCGGACGATCTTTGTGAAATAGGCCCCACCCACAGAAAGTTGGAAGTGGATTATATCGCAACGGTGCGTTTTTTTTTTAAACTTCCAAATCAGTGTTGTGCAGGACAGTCCCCACATGATGTGTGCGTTGGTTTGGTGAAGATTGGACAAAGTTTCAAGGAGAAATGGCAAAAAAACTGTTTTGGACAAAATGCAAAATGGCGGAAAATCTAGTCAGACGCAAATGGGCGTGGCCTAGTTGAGTAGATGCGGGAGGACCCAAGGAATCCAGGGAAAAAAGAATTTTGATGATAAACCCTACGGTTCAAAAGTTATCGAGCAAAAGGTAAGGAGGGCTGTTATAGCGCCACCATATGGTCAATTGGTGCAATTTTTTCGGGGATAGTAAAAGACCCCTCAGTGCACCTCCCTACCAAGTTTCGTAGCTCTAGCTGTTATGGTTTCTGAATGACAGCTAATTTACTGCAAGATTTTGCAAGATTTTTCCAAACCCCATGCAAGTCAATGGGAAAAAAAATGGCGCTTAATGGCGAATTGCGGCCAAACCGCTTTCACAAACCCTTAACAAAGTCATAGCACACCTGTCCTCAATAAGCCGGTCATTTTGAGGTCTGGCATGTCTATGTGGCGCAAAAATTGGGGGAGTTATTAGTCGTAGAACTTTTTGGCAGATAGAATAATAATAAGTATGTGGGATTTCAAGATTGTGCCTTGCTTGTCAGCAAGCACAATAATTATTGCTTTTATCTCGGAAACGGAAGGTGCAATCGTGATTCCGCCCACCACTAGCGTACTTTTTCACCCCGATTCCAACGCCGCCATCCGTGAGTCTCTACGAGTTACGGTTGCGGAGATACGTTGCTGTAGCGCCCCCCATAGGCAAACAATAGCGCCCCCTACACGCCAAATGACACTATCTCTTCTGAAATCAACTCAGAAGTGTCAAGTGTCATACAAGAAGGAAGGCTGGCCATAATGAGAATGAATCCGCACTTCCTGCCACCCTTCAAAATAAAACCATTTAGAAGGGACAGGCACTGAATGCTGCTATAGCGCCCCCTAAAGGCTAAATGACAAAATACTTCTCCTATAGGCTCAGAGTACATCCCTCCACACCTGTACCAAGTTTGGTTAGCATCGGACGATCTTTGTGAAATAGGCCCCACCCACAGAAAGTTGGAAGTGGATTATATCGCAACGGTGCGTTTTTTTTTTTAAACTTCCAAATCAGTGTTGTGCAGGACAGTCCCCACATGATGTGTGCGTTGGTTTGGTGAAGATTGGACAAAGTTTCAAGGAGAAATGGCAAAAAAACTGTTTTGGACAAAATGCAAAATGGCGGAAAATCTAGTCAGACGCAAATGGGCGTGGCCTAGTTGAGTAGATGCGGGAGGACCCAAGGAATCCAGGGAAAAAAGAATTTTGATGATAAACCCTACGGTTCAAAAGTTATCGAGCAAAAGGTAAGGAGGGCTGTTATAGCGCCACCATATGGTCAATTGGTGCAATTTTTTCGGGGATAGTAAAAGACCCCTCAGTGCACCTCGCTACCAAGTTTCGTAGCTTTAGCTCTTATGGTTTCTGAATGACAGCTAATTTACTGCAAGATTTTGCAAGATTTTTCCAAACCCCATGCAAGTCAATGGGAAAAAAAATGGCGCTTAATGGCGAATTGCGGCCAAACCGCTTTCACAAACCCTTAACAAAGTCATAGCACACCTGTCCTCAATAAGCCGGTCATTTTGAGGTCTGGCATGTCTATGTGGCGCAAAAATTGGGGGAGTTATTAGTCGTAGAACTTTTTGGCAGATAGAATAATAATAAGTATGTGGGATTTCAAGATTGTGCCTTGCTTGTCAGCAAGCACAATAATTATTGCTTTTATCTCGGAAACGGAAGGTGCAATCGTGATTCCGCCCACCACTAGCGTACTTTTTCACCCCGATTCCAACGCCGCCATCCGTGAGTCTCTACGAGTTACGGTTGCGGAGATACGTTGCTGTAGCGCCCCCCATAGGCAAACAATAGCGCCCCCTACACGCCAAATGACACTATCTCTTCTGAAATCAACTCAGAAGTGTCAAGTGTCATACAAGAAGGAAGGCTGGCCATAATGAGAATGAATCCGCACTTCCTGCCACCCTTCAAAATAAAACCATTTAGAAGGGACAGGCACTGAATGCTGCTATAGCGCCCCCTAAAGGCTAAATGACAAAATACTTCTCCTATAGGCTCAGAGTACATCCCTCCACACCTGTACCAAGTTTGGTTAGCATCGGACGATCTTTGTGAAATAGGCCCCACCCACAGAAAGTTGGAAGTGGATTATATCGCAACGGTGCGTTTTTTTTTTAAACTTCCAAATCAGTGTTGTGCAGGACAGTCCCCACATGATGTGTGCGTTGGTTTGGTGAAGATTGGACAAAGTTTCAAGGAGAAATGGCAAAAAAACTGTTTTGGACAAAATGCAAAATGGCGGAAAATCTAGTCAGACGCAAATAGGCGTGGCCTAGTTGAGTAGATGCGGGAGGACCCAAGGAATCCAGGGAAAAAAGAATTTTGATGATAAACCCTACGGTTCAAAAGTTATCGAGCAAAAGGTAAGGAGGGCTGTTATAGCGCCACCATATGGTCAATTGGTGCAATTTTTTCGGGGATAGTAAAAGACCCCTCAGTGCACCTCCCTACCAAGTTTCGTAGCTCTAGCTGTTATGGTTTCTGAATGACAGCTAATTTACTGCAAGATTTTGCAAGATTTTTCCAAACCCCATGCAAGTCAATGGGAAAAAAAATGGCGCTTAATGGCGAATTGCGGCCAAACCGCTTTCACAAACCCTTAACAAAGTCATAGCACACCTGTCCTCAATAAGCCGGTCATTTTGAGGTCTGGCATGTCTATGTGGCGCAAAAATTGGGGGAGTTATTAGTCGTAGAACTTTTTGGCAGATAGAATAATAATAAGTATGTGGGATTTCAAGATTGTGCCTTGCTTGTCAGCAAGCACAATAATAAGTATGTGGGATTTCAAGATTGTGCCTTGCTTGTCAGCAAGCACAATAATTATTGCTTTTATCTCGGAAACGGAAGGTGCAATCGTGATTCTGCCCACCACTAGCGTACTTTTTCACCCCGATTCCAACGCCGCCATCATTGAGTCTCTACGAGTTACGGTTGCGGAGATACGTTGCTGTAGCGCCCCCCATAGGCAAACAATAGCGCCCCCTACACGCCAAATGACACTATCTCTTCTGAAATCAACTCAGAAGTGTCAAGTGTCATACAAGAAGGAAGGCTGGCCATAATGACAATGAATCCGCACTTCCTGCCGCCCTTCAAAATAAAACAATTGAGAAGGGACAGGCACTGAATGCTGCTATAGCGCCCCCTAAAGGCTAAATGACAAAATACTTCTGATATAGGCTCAGAGTACATCCCTCCACACCTGTACTACGTTTGGTTAGCATCGGATGATTTTTGTGAAATAGGCCCCACCCACAGAAAGTTGGAAGTGGATTATATCGCAACGGTGTGTTTTTTTTTTTAACTTCCAAATCAGTGTTGTGCAGGACAGTCCCCACATGATGTGTGCGTTGGTTTGGTGAAGATTGGACAAAATTTCAAGGAGAAATGGCAAAAAAACGGTTTTGGACAAAATGCAAAATGGCCGAAAATCTAGTCAGACGCAAATGGGCGTGGCCTAGTTGAGTAGATGCGGGAGGACCCAAGGAATCCAGGGAAAAAAGAATTTTGATGATAAACCCTACGGTTCAAAAGTTATGGACCAAAAGGTAAGGAGGGCTGTTATAGCGCCACCATCTGGTCAATTGGTGCAATTTTTTCGGGGATAGTAAAAGACCCCTCCGTGCACCTCCCTACCAAGTTTCGTAGCTCTAGCTGTTATGGTTTGTGAATGACAGCTAATTTACTGCAAGATTTTGCAAGATTTTTCCAAACCCCATGCAAGTCAATGGGAAAAAAATGGCGCTTAATGGCGAATTGCGGCCAAACCGCTTTCACAAACCCTTAACAAAGTCATAGCACACCTGTCCTCAATAAGCCGGTCATTTTGAGGTCTGGCATGTCTATGTGGCGCAAAAATTGGGGGAGTTATTATTCGTAGAACTTTTTGGCAGATAGAATAATAATAATAAGTATGTGGGATTTCAAGATTGTGCCTTGCTTGTCAGCAAGCACAATAATTATTGCTTTTATCTCGGAAACGGAAGGTGCAATCGTGATTCTGCCCACCACTAGCGTACTTTTTCACCCCGATTCCAACGCCGCCATCATTGAGTCTCTACGAGTTACGGTTGCGGAGATACGTTGCTGTAGCGCCCCCCATAGGCAAACAATAGCGCCCCCTACACGCCAAATGACACTATCTCTTCTGAAATCAACTCAGAAGTGTCAAGTGTCATACAAGAAGGAAGGCTGGCCATAATGACAATGAATCCGCACTTCCTGCCGCCCTTCAAAATAAAACAATTGAGAAGGGACAGGCACTGAATGCTGCTATAGCGCCCCCTAAAGGCTAAATGACAAAATACTTCTGATATAGGCTCAGAGTACATCCCTCCACACCTGTACTACGTTTGGTTAGCATCGGATGATTTTTGTGAAATAGGCCCCACCCACAGAAAGTTGGAAGTGGATTATATCGCAACGGTGTGTTTTTTTTTTTAACTTCCAAATCAGTGTTGTGCAGGACAGTCCCCACATGATGTGTGCGTTGGTTTGGTGAAGATTGGACAAAATTTCAAGGAGAAATGGCAAAAAAACGGTTTTGGACAAAATGCAAAATGGCCGAAAATCTAGTCAGACGCAAATGGGCGTGGCCTAGTTGAGTAGATGCGGGAGGACCCAAGGAATCCAGGGAAAAAAGAATTTTGATGATAAACCCTACGGTTCAAAAGTTATGGACCAAAAGGTAAGGAGGGCTGTTATAGCGCCACCATCTGGTCAATTGGTGCAATTTTTTCGGGGATAGTAAAAGACCCCTCCGTGCACCTCCCTACCAAGTTTCGTAGCTCTAGCTGTTATGGTTTGTGAATGACAGCTAATTTACTGCAAGATTTTGCAAGATTTTTCCAAACCCCATGCAAGTCAATGGGAAAAAAATGGCGCTTAATGGCGAATTGCGGCCAAACCGCTTTCACAAACCCTTAACAAAGTCATAGCACACCTGTCCTCAATAAGCCGGTCATTTTGAGGTCTGGCATGTCTATGTGGCGCAAAAATTGGGGGAGTTATTATTCGTAGAACTTTTTGGCAGATAGAATAATAATAATAAGTATGTGGGATTTCAAGATTGTGCCTTGCTTGTCAGCAAGCACAATAATTATTGCTTTTATCTCGGAAACGGAAGGTGCAATCGTGATTCTGCCCACCACTAGCGTACTTTTTCACCCCGATTCCAACGCCGCCATCATTGAGTCTCTACGAGTTACGGTTGCGGAGATACGTTGCTGTAGCGCCCCCCATAGGCAAACAATAGCGCCCCCTACACGCCAAATGACACTATCTCTTCTGAAATCAACTCAGAAGTGTCAAGTGTCATACAAGAAGGAAGGCTGGCCATAATGACAATGAATCCGCACTTCCTGCCGCCCTTCAAAATAAAACAATTGAGAAGGGACAGGCACTGAATGCTGCTATAGCGCCCCCTAAAGGCTAAATGACAAAATACTTCTGATATAGGCTCAGAGTACATCCCTCCACACCTGTACTACGTTTGGTTAGCATCGGATGATTTTTGTGAAATAGGCCCCACCCACAGAAAGTTGGAAGTGGATTATATCGCAACGGTGTGTTTTTTTTTTTAACTTCCAAATCAGTGTTGTGCAGGACAGTCCCCACATGATGTGTGCGTTGGTTTGGTGAAGATTGGACAAAATTTCAAGGAGAAATGGCAAAAAAACGGTTTTGGACAAAATGCAAAATGGCCGAAAATCTAGTCAGACGCAAATGGGCGTGGCCTAGTTGAGTAGATGCGGGAGGACCCAAGGAATCCAGGGAAAAAAGAATTTTGATGATAAACCCTACGGTTCAAAAGTTATGGACCAAAAGGTAAGGAGGGCTGTTATAGCGCCACCATCTGGTCAATTGGTGCAATTTTTTCGGGGATAGTAAAAGACCCCTCCGTGCACCTCCCTACCAAGTTTCGTAGCTCTAGCTGTTATGGTTTGTGAATGACAGCTAATTTACTGCAAGATTTTGCAAGATTTTTCCAAACCCCATGCAAGTCAATGGGAAAAAAATGGCGCTTAATGGCGAATTGCGGCCAAACCGCTTTCACAAACCCTTAACAAAGTCATAGCACACCTGTCCTCAATAAGCCGGTCATTTTGAGGTCTGGCATGTCTATGTGGCGCAAAAATTGGGGGAGTTATTATTCGTAGAACTTTTTGGCAGATAGAATAATAATAATAAGTATGTGGGATTTCAAGATTGTGCCTTGCTTGTCAGCAAGCACAATAATTATTGCTTTTATCTCGGAAACGGAAGGTGCAATCGTGATTCTGCCCACCACTAGCGTACTTTTTCACCCCGATTCCAACGCCGCCATCATTGAGTCTCTACGAGTTACGGTTGCGGAGATACGTTGCTGTAGCGCCCCCCATAGGCAAACAATAGCGCCCCCTACACGCCAAATGACACTATCTCTTCTGAAATCAACTCAGAAGTGTCAAGTGTCATACAAGAAGGAAGGCTGGCCATAATGACAATGAATCCGCACTTCCTGCCGCCCTTCAAAATAAAACAATTGAGAAGGGACAGGCACTGAATGCTGCTATAGCGCCCCCTAAAGGCTAAATGACAAAATACTTCTGATATAGGCTCAGAGTACATCCCTCCACACCTGTACTACGTTTGGTTAGCATCGGATGATTTTTGTGAAATAGGCCCCACCCACAGAAAGTTGGAAGTGGATTATATCGCAACGGTGTGTTTTTTTTTTTAACTTCCAAATCAGTGTTGTGCAGGACAGTCCCCACATGATGTGTGCGTTGGTTTGGTGAAGATTGGACAAAATTTCAAGGAGAAATGGCAAAAAAACGGTTTTGGACAAAATGCAAAATGGCCGAAAATCTAGTCAGACGCAAATGGGCGTGGCCTAGTTGAGTAGATGCGGGAGGACCCAAGGAATCCAGGGAAAAAAGAATTTTGATGATAAACCCTACGGTTCAAAAGTTATGGACCAAAAGGTAAGGAGGGCTGTTATAGCGCCACCATCTGGTCAATTGGTGCAATTTTTTCGGGGATAGTAAAAGACCCCTCCGTGCACCTCCCTACCAAGTTTCGTAGCTCTAGCTGTTATGGTTTGTGAATGACAGCTAATTTACTGCAAGATTTTGCAAGATTTTTCCAAACCCCATGCAAGTCAATGGGAAAAAAATGGCGCTTAATGGCGAATTGCGGCCAAACCGCTTTCACAAACCCTTAACAAAGTCATAGCACACCTGTCCTCAATAAGCCGGTCATTTTGAGGTCTGGCATGTCTATGTGGCGCAAAAATTGGGGGAGTTATTATTCGTAGAACTTTTTGGCAGATAGAATAATAATAATAAGTATGTGGGATTTCAAGATTGTGCCTTGCTTGTCAGCAAGCACAATAATTATTGCTTTTATCTCGGAAACGGAAGGTGCAATCGTGATTCTGCCCACCACTAGCGTACTTTTTCACCCCGATTCCAACGCCGCCATCATTGAGTCTCTACGAGTTACGGTTGCGGAGATACGTTGCTGTAGCGCCCCCCATAGGCAAACAATAGCGCCCCCTACACGCCAAATGACACTATCTCTTCTGAAATCAACTCAGAAGTGTCAAGTGTCATACAAGAAGGAAGGCTGGCCATAATGACAATGAATCCGCACTTCCTGCCGCCCTTCAAAATAAAACAATTGAGAAGGGACAGGCACTGAATGCTGCTATAGCGCCCCCTAAAGGCTAAATGACAAAATACTTCTGATATAGGCTCAGAGTACATCCCTCCACACCTGTACTACGTTTGGTTAGCATCGGATGATTTTTGTGAAATAGGCCCCACCCACAGAAAGTTGGAAGTGGATTATATCGCAACGGTGTGTTTTTTTTTTTAACTTCCAAATCAGTGTTGTGCAGGACAGTCCCCACATGATGTGTGCGTTGGTTTGGTGAAGATTGGACAAAATTTCAAGGAGAAATGGCAAAAAAACGGTTTTGGACAAAATGCAAAATGGCCGAAAATCTAGTCAGACGCAAATGGGCGTGGCCTAGTTGAGTAGATGCGGGAGGACCCAAGGAATCCAGGGAAAAAAGAATTTTGATGATAAACCCTACGGTTCAAAAGTTATGGACCAAAAGGTAAGGAGGGCTGTTATAGCGCCACCATCTGGTCAATTGGTGCAATTTTTTCGGGGATAGTAAAAGACCCCTCCGTGCACCTCCCTACCAAGTTTCGTAGCTCTAGCTGTTATGGTTTGTGAATGACAGCTAATTTACTGCAAGATTTTGCAAGATTTTTCCAAACCCCATGCAAGTCAATGGGAAAAAAATGGCGCTTAATGGCGAATTGCGGCCAAACCGCTTTCACAAACCCTTAACAAAGTCATAGCACACCTGTCCTCAATAAGCCGGTCATTTTGAGGTCTGGCATGTCTATGTGGCGCAAAAATTGGGGGAGTTATTATTCGTAGAACTTTTTGGCAGATAGAATAATAATAATAAGTATGTGGGATTTCAAGATTGTGCCTTGCTTGTCAGCAAGCACAATAATTATTGCTTTTATCTCGGAAACGGAAGGTGCAATCGTGATTCTGCCCACCACTAGCGTACTTTTTCACCCCGATTCCAACGCCGCCATCATTGAGTCTCTACGAGTTACGGTTGCGGAGATACGTTGCTGTAGCGCCCCCCATAGGCAAACAATAGCGCCCCCTACACGCCAAATGACACTATCTCTTCTGAAATCAACTCAGAAGTGTCAAGTGTCATACAAGAAGGAAGGCTGGCCATAATGACAATGAATCCGCACTTCCTGCCGCCCTTCAAAATAAAACAATTGAGAAGGGACAGGCACTGAATGCTGCTATAGCGCCCCCTAAAGGCTAAATGACAAAATACTTCTGATATAGGCTCAGAGTACATCCCTCCACACCTGTACTACGTTTGGTTAGCATCGGATGATTTTTGTGAAATAGGCCCCACCCACAGAAAGTTGGAAGTGGATTATATCGCAACGGTGTGTTTTTTTTTTTAACTTCCAAATCAGTGTTGTGCAGGACAGTCCCCACATGATGTGTGCGTTGGTTTGGTGAAGATTGGACAAAATTTCAAGGAGAAATGGCAAAAAAACGGTTTTGGACAAAATGCAAAATGGCCGAAAATCTAGTCAGACGCAAATGGGCGTGGCCTAGTTGAGTAGATGCGGGAGGACCCAAGGAATCCAGGGAAAAAAGAATTTTGATGATAAACCCTACGGTTCAAAAGTTATGGACCAAAAGGTAAGGAGGGCTGTTATAGCGCCACCATCTGGTCAATTGGTGCAATTTTTTCGGGGATAGTAAAAGACCCCTCCGTGCACCTCCCTACCAAGTTTCGTAGCTCTAGCTGTTATGGTTTGTGAATGACAGCTAATTTACTGCAAGATTTTGCAAGATTTTTCCAAACCCCATGCAAGTCAATGGGAAAAAAATGGCGCTTAATGGCGAATTGCGGCCAAACCGCTTTCACAAACCCTTAACAAAGTCATAGCACACCTGTCCTCAATAAGCCGGTCATTTTGAGGTCTGGCATGTCTATGTGGCGCAAAAATTGGGGGAGTTATTATTCGTAGAACTTTTTGGCAGATAGAATAATAATAATAAGTATGTGGGATTTCAAGATTGTGCCTTGCTTGTCAGCAAGCACAATAATTATTGCTTTTATCTCGGAAACGGAAGGTGCAATCGTGATTCTGCCCACCACTAGCGTACTTTTTCACCCCGATTCCAACGCCGCCATCATTGAGTCTCTACGAGTTACGGTTGCGGAGATACGTTGCTGTAGCGCCCCCCATAGGCAAACAATAGCGCCCCCTACACGCCAAATGACACTATCTCTTCTGAAATCAACTCAGAAGTGTCAAGTGTCATACAAGAAGGAAGGCTGGCCATAATGACAATGAATCCGCACTTCCTGCCGCCCTTCAAAATAAAACAATTGAGAAGGGACAGGCACTGAATGCTGCTATAGCGCCCCCTAAAGGCTAAATGACAAAATACTTCTGATATAGGCTCAGAGTACATCCCTCCACACCTGTACTACGTTTGGTTAGCATCGGATGATTTTTGTGAAATAGGCCCCACCCACAGAAAGTTGGAAGTGGATTATATCGCAACGGTGTGTTTTTTTTTTTAACTTCCAAATCAGTGTTGTGCAGGACAGTCCCCACATGATGTGTGCGTTGGTTTGGTGAAGATTGGACAAAATTTCAAGGAGAAATGGCAAAAAAACGGTTTTGGACAAAATGCAAAATGGCCGAAAATCTAGTCAGACGCAAATGGGCGTGGCCTAGTTGAGTAGATGCGGGAGGACCCAAGGAATCCAGGGAAAAAAGAATTTTGATGATAAACCCTACGGTTCAAAAGTTATGGACCAAAAGGTAAGGAGGGCTGTTATAGCGCCACCATCTGGTCAATTGGTGCAATTTTTTCGGGGATAGTAAAAGACCCCTCCGTGCACCTCCCTACCAAGTTTCGTAGCTCTAGCTGTTATGGTTTGTGAATGACAGCTAATTTACTGCAAGATTTTGCAAGATTTTTCCAAACCCCATGCAAGTCAATGGGAAAAAAATGGCGCTTAATGGCGAATTGCGGCCAAACCGCTTTCACAAACCCTTAACAAAGTCATAGCACACCTGTCCTCAATAAGCCGGTCATTTTGAGGTCTGGCATGTCTATGTGGCGCAAAAATTGGGGGAGTTATTATTCGTAGAACTTTTTGGCAGATAGAATAATAATAACTAGATGGTCTACATTTCCTAACGAAAATGTAATTGTGCTTGCTGTCCTCGCCATGCACCGCCTGGCTTCCAAAATCCCTGCCCATGGACCTAGGGGGACTAAGTAGTTATGGGGGTGCCTATGTGAGTAAAAGGACTTTGGAGTAGAAGTACTTGGTAGGTGGGGAAGTCAGACTGGTTGTAGCCTACTAGAGAGACACAAAAGGCTAGCCCAATCTCTGCAATCTAAAACTACATTACCTGCAAACTACAGCATCAATAATTACCATGTATTGTAAATGTCTCCAACTGTCTCAAGGAAAATAGGACATGATAACCTCCAGAGAAGTAGTATTCCTTGTAGTGTCATTCATGTTTATGGTTGCGACAACAACTGTTTACAAAACTAGCAGGCTTACCAGAGCTGCAAACACACAAGTGAAAAGCTATCAATGGCTGCATCTAATCAGCCAGTAACTAATGTAGGCTATGTTCCATTATGTTAGTGTAAGAAGTCAAATGTACTGATAATAGTCCCTGGTCACCAAAGTAATGTTACCCTTTTAGTTTTGTTACAGAGTTGCTGATCGGTTGTCATGTGTCCAGTCAGCCAGAGAAGCTGCTTGGGTAGCATGCTAACTAACGCCTAACGCAGTGGTTCTCAACTGGTGTAGCCTCAGGACCCACTATTTTCCTTGTCATGAAGTCGCGACCCAAATTTCAGATTTTTTTTTAAACCACTCAAATTTATTGCACAAAAAATAGCGCATTTATTTAATACACAATGCCTTCATGCACTGTCAAATGAACAAAAAAGTGCAACAGAAGTGCAACTACGGCTAAAAACCAATTGAAATAAGGCAGACTTGAATTACAGGCCTATATGTTTTTAAATTTAAACAAGTCAAACTGGTCATGGTCAGAAAGTCTTATTTGAACTGTATGAAATATGAAATAAAAGGCAGACTTTTCTTGAATCACAGGCAGGCTATATGCTTTTTAGTTAAACTGGTCATAACTTTTAATTAAACTGGGGCCATGCTAATCCAGTTTCAATCATCTGAATTGAACTAAAATTAAATATGAAATGAAAAGGCAGACTTCTCTTGAATTACAGGCAGAGCATATGCTTCAGCTTGTTAAACAAGTGAAACTGGTCAGGCTAATCCAGTTTCAATAATCTGAATTAAAAAAAAAAAAAAAAAAAAAAAAAAAAAAAGTACTGTACTGTAAAACTCCGCGACCCAATCAAAACGGCCCCGCGGCGCTACCCACCAGTTGAGAAACGCTGGCCTAACGCTAGCATTAGCTCAATTAGCTTGTTGCAACTAGTCCCAAACATTGATGAACAGTGTGTCCTAACGCCAGGGGGACAAGGTGTTTGTTTTGGCTGGCTGAGGTTAGCCTATAAGGCACAGTTGTTGTGGCTAACAGCCTCCATTCACACTAGGCTATTCACACTAGGCTATCTCTTCCATTATGTTTTCAAACCCAGCTGGCTGTATAAAATGAACAACCACAAAGTGGTGACACTTACCCATGGGTTCAGTTCATTTTGTTCATTCATTGTTTTCTGGACATGTTACCATGCTACATTAACACAGCAGGTAACAGAACAGACAGGCCTCCCATGGTTGGCGACAAGTGTATATCATTGTCTCTACCCAAGATGCAACACTGCTCTACCCAACATGCAACGCTGCTGCTCAGAGTTGCTCTTAAGCTCTATTTATCTGGTCAAATCTCACCGGATTCCTGTTTCCAGTACACTTTTAGCATTTGGTTTTTAACAGAGAAGAGTTGGAGTTGCTGAAAACATACAGTATGCAAATGAGAGGGAGACCATGAGTGATATACCCACTGAGATACAAGCATAGGTGTGTCTGTTGTCTGTATAATAGCGTGCGTGCGACAAGTGACAAGTGTCAAGTGTCATACAAGAAGGAAGGCTGGCCATAATGAGAATGAATCCGCACTTCCTGCCGCCCTTCAAAATAAAACCATTTAGAAGGGACAGGCACTGAATGCTGCTATAGCGCCCCCTAAAGGCTAAATGACTAAATACTTCTGATATAGGCTCAGAGTACATCCCTCCACACCTGTACCAAGTTTGGTTAGCATCGGACGATTTTTGTGAAATAGGCCCCACCCACAGAAGATTGGAAGTGGATTATATCGCAATGGTGTGTTTTTTTTTTAACTTCCAAATCAGTGTTGTGCAGGACACTCCTAACATGATGTGTGCGTTGGTTTGGTGAAGATTGGACAAAATTTCTAGGAGAAATGGCAAAAAAACGGTTTTGGACAAAATGCAAAATGGCCGAAAATCTAGTTAGACGCAAATGGGCGTGGCCTAGTTGAGTAGATGCGGGAGGACCCAAGGAATCCAGGGAAAAAAGAATTTTGATGATAAACCCTACGGTTCAAAAGTTATGGACCAAAAGGTAAGGAGGGCTGTTATAGCGCCACCATCTGGTCAATTGGTGCAATTTTTTCGGGGATAGTAAAAGACCCCTCCGTGCACCTCCCTACCAAGTTTCGTAGCTCTAGCTGTTATGGTTTGTGAATGACAGCTAATTTACTGCAAGATTTTGCAAGATTTTTCCAAACCCCATGCAAGTCAATGGGAAAAAAATGGCGCTTAATGGCGAATTGCGGCCAAACCGCTTTCACAAACCCTTAACAAAGTCATAGCACACCTGTCCTCAATAAGCCGGTCATTTTGAGGTCTGGCATGTCTATGTGGCGCAAAAATTGGGGGAGTTATTATTCGTAGAACTTTTTGGCAGATAGAATAATAATAATAAGTATGTGGGATTTCAAGATTGTGCCTTGCTTGTCAGCAAGCACAATAATTATTGCTTTTATCTCGGAAACGGAAGGTGCAATCGTGATTCTGCCCACCACTAGCGTACTTTTTCACCCCGATTCCAACGCCGCCATCATTGAGTCTCTACGAGTTACGGTTGCGGAGATACGTTGCTGTAGCGCCCCCCATAGGCAAACAATAGCGCCCCCTACACGCCAAATGACACTATCTCTTCTGAAATCAACTCAGAAGTGTCAAGTGTCATACAAGAAGGAAGGCTGGCCATAATGACAATGAATCCGCACTTCCTGCCGCCCTTCAAAATAAAACAATTGAGAAGGGACAGGCACTGAATGCTGCTATAGCGCCCCCTAAAGGCTAAATGACAAAATACTTCTGATATAGGCTCAGAGTACATCCCTCCACACCTGTACTACGTTTGGTTAGCATCGGATGATTTTTGTGAAATAGGCCCCACCCACAGAAAGTTGGAAGTGGATTATATCGCAACGGTGTGTTTTTTTTTTTAACTTCCAAATCAGTGTTGTGCAGGACAGTCCCCACATGATGTGTGCGTTGGTTTGGTGAAGATTGGACAAAATTTCTAGGAGAAATGGCAAAAAAACGGTTTTGGACAAAATGCAAAATGGCCGAAAATCTAGTTAGACGCAAATGGGCGTGGCCTAGTTGAGTAGATGCGGGAGGACCCAAGGAATCCAGGGAAAAAAGAATTTTGATGATAAACCCTACGGTTCAAAAGTTATGGACCAAAAGGTAAGGAGGGCTGTTATAGCGCCACCATCTGGTCAATTGGTGCAATTTTTTCGGGGATAGTAAAAGACCCCTCCGTGCACCTCCCTACCAAGTTTCGTAGCTCTAGCTGTTATGGTTTGTGAATGACAGCTAATTTACTGCAAGATTTTGCAAGATTTTTCCAAACCCCATGCAAGTCAATGGGAAAAAAATGGCGCTTAATGGCGAATTGCGGCCAAACCGCTTTCACAAACCCTTAACAAAGTCATAGCACACCTGTCCTCAATAAGCCGGTCATTTTGAGGTCTGGCATGTCTATGTGGCGCAAAAATTGGGGGAGTTATTATTCGTAGAACTTTTTGGCAGATAGAATAATAATAATAAGTATGTGGGATTTCAAGATTGTGCCTTGCTTGTCAGCAAGCACAATAATTATTGCTTTTATCTCGGAAACGGAAGGTGCAATCGTGATTCTGCCCACCACTAGCGTACTTTTTCACCCCGATTCCAACGCCGCCATCATTGAGTCTCTACGAGTTACGGTTGCGGAGATACGTTGCTGTAGCGCCCCCCATAGGCAAACAATAGCGCCCCCTACACGCCAAATGACACTATCTCTTCTGAAATCAACTCAGAAGTGTCAAGTGTCATACAAGAAGGAAGGCTGGCCATAATGACAATGAATCCGCACTTCCTGCCGCCCTTCAAAATAAAACAATTGAGAAGGGACAGGCACTGAATGCTGCTATAGCGCCCCCTAAAGGCTAAATGACAAAATACTTCTGATATAGGCTCAGAGTACATCCCTCCACACCTGTACTACGTTTGGTTAGCATCGGATGATTTTTGTGAAATAGGCCCCACCCACAGAAAGTTGGAAGTGGATTATATCGCAACGGTGTGTTTTTTTTTTTAACTTCCAAATCAGTGTTGTGCAGGACAGTCCCCACATGATGTGTGCGTTGGTTTGGTGAAGATTGGACAAAATTTCAAGGAGAAATGGCAAAAAAACGGTTTTGGACAAAATGCAAAATGGCCGAAAATCTAGTTAGACGCAAATGGGCGTGGCCTAGTTGAGTAGATGCGGGAGGACCCAAGGAATCCAGGGAAAAAAGAATTTTGATGATAAACCCTACGGTTCAAAAGTTATGGACCAAAAGGTAAGGAGGGCTGTTATAGCGCCACCATCTGGTCAATTGGTGCAATTTTTTCGGGGATAGTAAAAGACCCCTCCGTGCACCTCCCTACCAAGTTTCGTAGCTCTAGCTGTTATGGTTTGTGAATGACAGCTAATTTACTGCAAGATTTTGCAAGATTTTTCCAAACCCCATGCAAGTCAATGGGAAAAAAATGGCGCTTAATGGCGAATTGCGGCCAAACCGCTTTCACAAACCCTTAACAAAGTCATAGCACACCTGTCCTCAATAAGCCGGTCATTTTGAGGTCTGGCATGTCTATGTGGCGCAAAAATTGGGGGAGTTATTATTCGTAGAACTTTTTGGCAGATAGAATAATAATAACTAGATGGTCTACATTTCCTAACGAAAATGTAATTGTGCTTGCTGTCCTCGCCATGCACCGCCTGGCTTCCAAAATCCCTGCCCATGGACCTAGGGGGACTAAGTAGTTATGGGGGTGCCTATGTGAGTAAAAGGACTTTGGAGTAGAAGTACTTGGTAGGTGGGGAAGTCAGACTGGTTGTAGCCTACTAGAGAGACACAAAAGGCTAGCCCAATCTCTGCAATCTAAAACTACATTACCTGCAAACTACAGCATCAATAATTACCATGTATTGTAAATGTCTCCAACTGTCTCAAGGAAAATAGGACATGATAACCTCCAGAGAAGTAGTATTCCTTGTAGTGTCATTCATGTTTATGGTTGCGACAACAACTGTTTACAAAACTAGCAGGCTTACCAGAGCTGCAAACACACAAGTGAAAAGCTATCAATGGCTGCATCTAATCAGCCAGTAACTAATGTAGGCTATGTTCCATTATGTTAGTGTAAGAAGTCAAATGTACTGATAATAGTCCCTGGTCACCAAAGTAATGTTACCCTTTTAGTTTTGTTACAGAGTTGCTGATCGGTTGTCATGTGTCCAGTCAGCCAGAGAAGCTGCTTGGGTAGCATGCTAACTAACGCCTAACGCAGTGGTTCTCAACTGGTGTAGCCTCAGGACCCACTATTTTCCTTGTCATGAAGTCGCGACCCAAATTTCAGATTTTTTTTTAAACCACTCAAATTTATTGCACAAAAAATAGCGCATTTATTTAATACACAATGCCTTCATGCACTGTCAAATGAACAAAAAAGTGCAACAGAAGTGCAACTACGGCTAAAAACCAATTGAAATAAGGCAGACTTGAATTACAGGCCTATATGTTTTTAAATTTAAACAAGTCAAACTGGTCATGGTCAGAAAGTCTTATTTGAACTGTATGAAATATGAAATAAAAGGCAGACTTTTCTTGAATCACAGGCAGGCTATATGCTTTTTAGTTAAACTGGTCATAACTTTTAATTAAACTGGGGCCATGCTAATCCAGTTTCAATCATCTGAATTGAACTAAAATTAAATATGAAATGAAAAGGCAGACTTCTCTTGAATTACAGGCAGAGCATATGCTTCAGCTTGTTAAACAAGTGAAACTGGTCAGGCTAATCCAGTTTCAATAATCTGAATTAAAAAAAAAAAAAAAAAAAAAAAAAAAAAAAGTACTGTACTGTAAAACTCCGCGACCCAATCAAAACGGCCCCGCGGCGCTACCCACCAGTTGAGAAACGCTGGCCTAACGCTAGCATTAGCTCAATTAGCTTGTTGCAACTAGTCCCAAACATTGATGAACAGTGTGTCCTAACGCCAGGGGGACAAGGTGTTTGTTTTGGCTGGCTGAGGTTAGCCTATAAGGCACAGTTGTTGTGGCTAACAGCCTCCATTCACACTAGGCTATTCACACTAGGCTATCTCTTCCATTATGTTTTCAAACCCAGCTGGCTGTATAAAATGAACAACCACAAAGTGGTGACACTTACCCATGGGTTCAGTTCATTTTGTTCATTCATTGTTTTCTGGACATGTTACCATGCTACATTAACACAGCAGGTAACAGAACAGACAGGCCTCCCATGGTTGGCGACAAGTGTATATCATTGTCTCTACCCAAGATGCAACACTGCTCTACCCAACATGCAACGCTGCTGCTCAGAGTTGCTCTTAAGCTCTATTTATCTGGTCAAATCTCACCGGATTCCTGTTTCCAGTACACTTTTAGCATTTGGTTTTTAACAGAGAAGAGTTGGAGTTGCTGAAAACATACAGTATGCAAATGAGAGGGAGACCATGAGTGATATACCCACTGAGATACAAGCATAGGTGTGTCTGTTGTCTGTATAATAGCGTGCGTGCGACAAGTGACAAGTGTCAAGTGTCATACAAGAAGGAAGGCTGGCCATAATGAGAATGAATCCGCACTTCCTGCCGCCCTTCAAAATAAAACCATTTAGAAGGGACAGGCACTGAATGCTGCTATAGCGCCCCCTAAAGGCTAAATGACTAAATACTTCTGATATAGGCTCAGAGTACATCCCTCCACACCTGTACCAAGTTTGGTTAGCATCGGACGATTTTTGTGAAATAGGCCCCACCCACAGAAGATTGGAAGTGGATTATATCGCAATGGTGTGTTTTTTTTTTAACTTCCAAATCAGTGTTGTGCAGGACACTCCTAACATGATGTGTGCGTTGGTTTGGTGAAGATTGGACAAAATTTCTAGGAGAAATGGCAAAAAAACGGTTTTGGACAAAATGCAAAATGGCCGAAAATCTAGTTAGACGCAAATGGGCGTGGCCTAGTTGAGTAGATGCGGGAGGACCCAAGGAATCCAGGGAAAAAAGAATTTTGATGATAAACCCTACGGTTCAAAAGTTATGGACCAAAAGGTAAGGAGGGCTGTTATAGCGCCACCATCTGGTCAATTGGTGCAATTTTTTCGGGGATAGTAAAAGACCCCTCCGTGCACCTCCCTACCAAGTTTCGTAGCTCTAGCTGTTATGGTTTGTGAATGACAGCTAATTTACTGCAAGATTTTGCAAGATTTTTCCAAACCCCATGCAAGTCAATGGGAAAAAAATGGCGCTTAATGGCGAATTGCGGCCAAACCGCTTTCACAAACCCTTAACAAAGTCATAGCACACCTGTCCTCAATAAGCCGGTCATTTTGAGGTCTGGCATGTCTATGTGGCGCAAAAATTGGGGGAGTTATTATTCGTAGAACTTTTTGGCAGATAGAATAATAATAATAAGTATGTGGGATTTCAAGATTGTGCCTTGCTTGTCAGCAAGCACAATAATTATTGCTTTTATCTCGGAAACGGAAGGTGCAATCGTGATTCTGCCCACCACTAGCGTACTTTTTCACCCCGATTCCAACGCCGCCATCATTGAGTCTCTACGAGTTACGGTTGCGGAGATACGTTGCTGTAGCGCCCCCCATAGGCAAACAATAGCGCCCCCTACACGCCAAATGACACTATCTCTTCTGAAATCAACTCAGAAGTGTCAAGTGTCATACAAGAAGGAAGGCTGGCCATAATGACAATGAATCCGCACTTCCTGCCGCCCTTCAAAATAAAACAATTGAGAAGGGACAGGCACTGAATGCTGCTATAGCGCCCCCTAAAGGCTAAATGACAAAATACTTCTGATATAGGCTCAGAGTACATCCCTCCACACCTGTACTACGTTTGGTTAGCATCGGATGATTTTTGTGAAATAGGCCCCACCCACAGAAAGTTGGAAGTGGATTATATCGCAACGGTGTGTTTTTTTTTTTAACTTCCAAATCAGTGTTGTGCAGGACAGTCCCCACATGATGTGTGCGTTGGTTTGGTGAAGATTGGACAAAATTTCTAGGAGAAATGGCAAAAAAACGGTTTTGGACAAAATGCAAAATGGCCGAAAATCTAGTTAGACGCAAATGGGCGTGGCCTAGTTGAGTAGATGCGGGAGGACCCAAGGAATCCAGGGAAAAAAGAATTTTGATGATAAACCCTACGGTTCAAAAGTTATGGACCAAAAGGTAAGGAGGGCTGTTATAGCGCCACCATCTGGTCAATTGGTGCAATTTTTTCGGGGATAGTAAAAGACCCCTCCGTGCACCTCCCTACCAAGTTTCGTAGCTCTAGCTGTTATGGTTTGTGAATGACAGCTAATTTACTGCAAGATTTTGCAAGATTTTTCCAAACCCCATGCAAGTCAATGGGAAAAAAATGGCGCTTAATGGCGAATTGCGGCCAAACCGCTTTCACAAACCCTTAACAAAGTCATAGCACACCTGTCCTCAATAAGCCGGTCATTTTGAGGTCTGGCATGTCTATGTGGCGCAAAAATTGGGGGAGTTATTATTCGTAGAACTTTTTGGCAGATAGAATAATAATAATAAGTATGTGGGATTTCAAGATTGTGCCTTGCTTGTCAGCAAGCACAATAATTATTGCTTTTATCTCGGAAACGGAAGGTGCAATCGTGATTCTGCCCACCACTAGCGTACTTTTTCACCCCGATTCCAACGCCGCCATCATTGAGTCTCTACGAGTTACGGTTGCGGAGATACGTTGCTGTAGCGCCCCCCATAGGCAAACAATAGCGCCCCCTACACGCCAAATGACACTATCTCTTCTGAAATCAACTCAGAAGTGTCAAGTGTCATACAAGAAGGAAGGCTGGCCATAATGACAATGAATCCGCACTTCCTGCCGCCCTTCAAAATAAAACAATTGAGAAGGGACAGGCACTGAATGCTGCTATAGCGCCCCCTAAAGGCTAAATGACAAAATACTTCTGATATAGGCTCAGAGTACATCCCTCCACACCTGTACTACGTTTGGTTAGCATCGGATGATTTTTGTGAAATAGGCCCCACCCACAGAAAGTTGGAAGTGGATTATATCGCAACGGTGTGTTTTTTTTTTTAACTTCCAAATCAGTGTTGTGCAGGACAGTCCCCACATGATGTGTGCGTTGGTTTGGTGAAGATTGGACAAAATTTCAAGGAGAAATGGCAAAAAAACGGTTTTGGACAAAATGCAAAATGGCCGAAAATCTAGTTAGACGCAAATGGGCGTGGCCTAGTTGAGTAGATGCGGGAGGACCCAAGGAATCCAGGGAAAAAAGAATTTTGATGATAAACCCTACGGTTCAAAAGTTATGGACCAAAAGGTAAGGAGGGCTGTTATAGCGCCACCATCTGGTCAATTGGTGCAATTTTTTCGGGGATAGTAAAAGACCCCTCCGTGCACCTCCCTACCAAGTTTCGTAGCTCTAGCTGTTATGGTTTGTGAATGACAGCTAATTTACTGCAAGATTTTGCAAGATTTTTCCAAACCCCATGCAAGTCAATGGGAAAAAAATGGCGCTTAATGGCGAATTGCGGCCAAACCGCTTTCACAAACCCTTAACAAAGTCATAGCACACCTGTCCTCAATAAGCCGGTCATTTTGAGGTCTGGCATGTCTATGTGGCGCAAAAATTGGGGGAGTTATTATTCGTAGAACTTTTTGGCAGATAGAATAATAATAACTAGATGGTCTACATTTCCTAACGAAAATGTAATTGTGCTTGCTGTCCTCGCCATGCACCGCCTGGCTTCCAAAATCCCTGCCCATGGACCTAGGGGGACTAAGTAGTTATGGGGGTGCCTATGTGAGTAAAAGGACTTTGGAGTAGAAGTACTTGGTAGGTGGGGAAGTCAGACTGGTTGTAGCCTACTAGAGAGACACAAAAGGCTAGCCCAATCTCTGCAATCTAAAACTACATTACCTGCAAACTACAGCATCAATAATTACCATGTATTGTAAATGTCTCCAACTGTCTCAAGGAAAATAGGACATGATAACCTCCAGAGAAGTAGTATTCCTTGTAGTGTCATTCATGTTTATGGTTGCGACAACAACTGTTTACAAAACTAGCAGGCTTACCAGAGCTGCAAACACACAAGTGAAAAGCTATCAATGGCTGCATCTAATCAGCCAGTAACTAATGTAGGCTATGTTCCATTATGTTAGTGTAAGAAGTCAAATGTACTGATAATAGTCCCTGGTCACCAAAGTAATGTTACCCTTTTAGTTTTGTTACAGAGTTGCTGATCGGTTGTCATGTGTCCAGTCAGCCAGAGAAGCTGCTTGGGTAGCATGCTAACTAACGCCTAACGCAGTGGTTCTCAACTGGTGTAGCCTCAGGACCCACTATTTTCCTTGTCATGAAGTCGCGACCCAAATTTCAGATTTTTTTTTAAACCACTCAAATTTATTGCACAAAAAATAGCGCATTTATTTAATACACAATGCCTTCATGCACTGTCAAATGAACAAAAAAGTGCAACAGAAGTGCAACTACGGCTAAAAACCAATTGAAATAAGGCAGACTTGAATTACAGGCCTATATGTTTTTAAATTTAAACAAGTCAAACTGGTCATGGTCAGAAAGTCTTATTTGAACTGTATGAAATATGAAATAAAAGGCAGACTTTTCTTGAATCACAGGCAGGCTATATGCTTTTTAGTTAAACTGGTCATAACTTTTAATTAAACTGGGGCCATGCTAATCCAGTTTCAATCATCTGAATTGAACTAAAATTAAATATGAAATGAAAAGGCAGACTTCTCTTGAATTACAGGCAGAGCATATGCTTCAGCTTGTTAAACAAGTGAAACTGGTCAGGCTAATCCAGTTTCAATAATCTGAATTAAAAAAAAAAAAAAAAAAAAAAAAAAAAAAAGTACTGTACTGTAAAACTCCGCGACCCAATCAAAACGGCCCCGCGGCGCTACCCACCAGTTGAGAAACGCTGGCCTAACGCTAGCATTAGCTCAATTAGCTTGTTGCAACTAGTCCCAAACATTGATGAACAGTGTGTCCTAACGCCAGGGGGACAAGGTGTTTGTTTTGGCTGGCTGAGGTTAGCCTATAAGGCACAGTTGTTGTGGCTAACAGCCTCCATTCACACTAGGCTATTCACACTAGGCTATCTCTTCCATTATGTTTTCAAACCCAGCTGGCTGTATAAAATGAACAACCACAAAGTGGTGACACTTACCCATGGGTTCAGTTCATTTTGTTCATTCATTGTTTTCTGGACATGTTACCATGCTACATTAACACAGCAGGTAACAGAACAGACAGGCCTCCCATGGTTGGCGACAAGTGTATATCATTGTCTCTACCCAAGATGCAACACTGCTCTACCCAACATGCAACGCTGCTGCTCAGAGTTGCTCTTAAGCTCTATTTATCTGGTCAAATCTCACCGGATTCCTGTTTCCAGTACACTTTTAGCATTTGGTTTTTAACAGAGAAGAGTTGGAGTTGCTGAAAACATACAGTATGCAAATGAGAGGGAGACCATGAGTGATATACCCACTGAGATACAAGCATAGGTGTGTCTGTTGTCTGTATAATAGCGTGCGTGCGACAAGTGACAAGTGTCAAGTGTCATACAAGAAGGAAGGCTGGCCATAATGAGAATGAATCCGCACTTCCTGCCGCCCTTCAAAATAAAACCATTTAGAAGGGACAGGCACTGAATGCTGCTATAGCGCCCCCTAAAGGCTAAATGACTAAATACTTCTGATATAGGCTCAGAGTACATCCCTCCACACCTGTACCAAGTTTGGTTAGCATCGGACGATTTTTGTGAAATAGGCCCCACCCACAGAAGATTGGAAGTGGATTATATCGCAATGGTGTGTTTTTTTTTTAACTTCCAAATCAGTGTTGTGCAGGACACTCCTAACATGATGTGTGCGTTGGTTTGGTGAAGATTGGACAAAATTTCTAGGAGAAATGGCAAAAAAACGGTTTTGGACAAAATGCAAAATGGCCGAAAATCTAGTTAGACGCAAATGGGCGTGGCCTAGTTGAGTAGATGCGGGAGGACCCAAGGAATCCAGGGAAAAAAGAATTTTGATGATAAACCCTACGGTTCAAAAGTTATGGACCAAAAGGTAAGGAGGGCTGTTATAGCGCCACCATCTGGTCAATTGGTGCAATTTTTTCGGGGATAGTAAAAGACCCCTCCGTGCACCTCCCTACCAAGTTTCGTAGCTCTAGCTGTTATGGTTTGTGAATGACAGCTAATTTACTGCAAGATTTTGCAAGATTTTTCCAAACCCCATGCAAGTCAATGGGAAAAAAATGGCGCTTAATGGCGAATTGCGGCCAAACCGCTTTCACAAACCCTTAACAAAGTCATAGCACACCTGTCCTCAATAAGCCGGTCATTTTGAGGTCTGGCATGTCTATGTGGCGCAAAAATTGGGGGAGTTATTATTCGTAGAACTTTTTGGCAGATAGAATAATAATAATAAGTATGTGGGATTTCAAGATTGTGCCTTGCTTGTCAGCAAGCACAATAATTATTGCTTTTATCTCGGAAACGGAAGGTGCAATCGTGATTCTGCCCACCACTAGCGTACTTTTTCACCCCGATTCCAACGCCGCCATCATTGAGTCTCTACGAGTTACGGTTGCGGAGATACGTTGCTGTAGCGCCCCCCATAGGCAAACAATAGCGCCCCCTACACGCCAAATGACACTATCTCTTCTGAAATCAACTCAGAAGTGTCAAGTGTCATACAAGAAGGAAGGCTGGCCATAATGACAATGAATCCGCACTTCCTGCCGCCCTTCAAAATAAAACAATTGAGAAGGGACAGGCACTGAATGCTGCTATAGCGCCCCCTAAAGGCTAAATGACAAAATACTTCTGATATAGGCTCAGAGTACATCCCTCCACACCTGTACTACGTTTGGTTAGCATCGGATGATTTTTGTGAAATAGGCCCCACCCACAGAAAGTTGGAAGTGGATTATATCGCAACGGTGTGTTTTTTTTTTTAACTTCCAAATCAGTGTTGTGCAGGACAGTCCCCACATGATGTGTGCGTTGGTTTGGTGAAGATTGGACAAAATTTCTAGGAGAAATGGCAAAAAAACGGTTTTGGACAAAATGCAAAATGGCCGAAAATCTAGTTAGACGCAAATGGGCGTGGCCTAGTTGAGTAGATGCGGGAGGACCCAAGGAATCCAGGGAAAAAAGAATTTTGATGATAAACCCTACGGTTCAAAAGTTATGGACCAAAAGGTAAGGAGGGCTGTTATAGCGCCACCATCTGGTCAATTGGTGCAATTTTTTCGGGGATAGTAAAAGACCCCTCCGTGCACCTCCCTACCAAGTTTCGTAGCTCTAGCTGTTATGGTTTGTGAATGACAGCTAATTTACTGCAAGATTTTGCAAGATTTTTCCAAACCCCATGCAAGTCAATGGGAAAAAAATGGCGCTTAATGGCGAATTGCGGCCAAACCGCTTTCACAAACCCTTAACAAAGTCATAGCACACCTGTCCTCAATAAGCCGGTCATTTTGAGGTCTGGCATGTCTATGTGGCGCAAAAATTGGGGGAGTTATTATTCGTAGAACTTTTTGGCAGATAGAATAATAATAATAAGTATGTGGGATTTCAAGATTGTGCCTTGCTTGTCAGCAAGCACAATAATTATTGCTTTTATCTCGGAAACGGAAGGTGCAATCGTGATTCTGCCCACCACTAGCGTACTTTTTCACCCCGATTCCAACGCCGCCATCATTGAGTCTCTACGAGTTACGGTTGCGGAGATACGTTGCTGTAGCGCCCCCCATAGGCAAACAATAGCGCCCCCTACACGCCAAATGACACTATCTCTTCTGAAATCAACTCAGAAGTGTCAAGTGTCATACAAGAAGGAAGGCTGGCCATAATGACAATGAATCCGCACTTCCTGCCGCCCTTCAAAATAAAACAATTGAGAAGGGACAGGCACTGAATGCTGCTATAGCGCCCCCTAAAGGCTAAATGACAAAATACTTCTGATATAGGCTCAGAGTACATCCCTCCACACCTGTACTACGTTTGGTTAGCATCGGATGATTTTTGTGAAATAGGCCCCACCCACAGAAAGTTGGAAGTGGATTATATCGCAACGGTGTGTTTTTTTTTTTAACTTCCAAATCAGTGTTGTGCAGGACAGTCCCCACATGATGTGTGCGTTGGTTTGGTGAAGATTGGACAAAATTTCAAGGAGAAATGGCAAAAAAACGGTTTTGGACAAAATGCAAAATGGCCGAAAATCTAGTTAGACGCAAATGGGCGTGGCCTAGTTGAGTAGATGCGGGAGGACCCAAGGAATCCAGGGAAAAAAGAATTTTGATGATAAACCCTACGGTTCAAAAGTTATGGACCAAAAGGTAAGGAGGGCTGTTATAGCGCCACCATCTGGTCAATTGGTGCAATTTTTTCGGGGATAGTAAAAGACCCCTCCGTGCACCTCCCTACCAAGTTTCGTAGCTCTAGCTGTTATGGTTTGTGAATGACAGCTAATTTACTGCAAGATTTTGCAAGATTTTTCCAAACCCCATGCAAGTCAATGGGAAAAAAATGGCGCTTAATGGCGAATTGCGGCCAAACCGCTTTCACAAACCCTTAACAAAGTCATAGCACACCTGTCCTCAATAAGCCGGTCATTTTGAGGTCTGGCATGTCTATGTGGCGCAAAAATTGGGGGAGTTATTATTCGTAGAACTTTTTGGCAGATAGAATAATAATAACTAGATGGTCTACATTTCCTAACGAAAATGTAATTGTGCTTGCTGTCCTCGCCATGCACCGCCTGGCTTCCAAAATCCCTGCCCATGGACCTAGGGGGACTAAGTAGTTATGGGGGTGCCTATGTGAGTAAAAGGACTTTGGAGTAGAAGTACTTGGTAGGTGGGGAAGTCAGACTGGTTGTAGCCTACTAGAGAGACACAAAAGGCTAGCCCAATCTCTGCAATCTAAAACTACATTACCTGCAAACTACAGCATCAATAATTACCATGTATTGTAAATGTCTCCAACTGTCTCAAGGAAAATAGGACATGATAACCTCCAGAGAAGTAGTATTCCTTGTAGTGTCATTCATGTTTATGGTTGCGACAACAACTGTTTACAAAACTAGCAGGCTTACCAGAGCTGCAAACACACAAGTGAAAAGCTATCAATGGCTGCATCTAATCAGCCAGTAACTAATGTAGGCTATGTTCCATTATGTTAGTGTAAGAAGTCAAATGTACTGATAATAGTCCCTGGTCACCAAAGTAATGTTACCCTTTTAGTTTTGTTACAGAGTTGCTGATCGGTTGTCATGTGTCCAGTCAGCCAGAGAAGCTGCTTGGGTAGCATGCTAACTAACGCCTAACGCAGTGGTTCTCAACTGGTGTAGCCTCAGGACCCACTATTTTCCTTGTCATGAAGTCGCGACCCAAATTTCAGATTTTTTTTTAAACCACTCAAATTTATTGCACAAAAAATAGCGCATTTATTTAATACACAATGCCTTCATGCACTGTCAAATGAACAAAAAAGTGCAACAGAAGTGCAACTACGGCTAAAAACCAATTGAAATAAGGCAGACTTGAATTACAGGCCTATATGTTTTTAAATTTAAACAAGTCAAACTGGTCATGGTCAGAAAGTCTTATTTGAACTGTATGAAATATGAAATAAAAGGCAGACTTTTCTTGAATCACAGGCAGGCTATATGCTTTTTAGTTAAACTGGTCATAACTTTTAATTAAACTGGGGCCATGCTAATCCAGTTTCAATCATCTGAATTGAACTAAAATTAAATATGAAATGAAAAGGCAGACTTCTCTTGAATTACAGGCAGAGCATATGCTTCAGCTTGTTAAACAAGTGAAACTGGTCAGGCTAATCCAGTTTCAATAATCTGAATTAAAAAAAAAAAAAAAAAAAAAAAAAAAAAAAGTACTGTACTGTAAAACTCCGCGACCCAATCAAAACGGCCCCGCGGCGCTACCCACCAGTTGAGAAACGCTGGCCTAACGCTAGCATTAGCTCAATTAGCTTGTTGCAACTAGTCCCAAACATTGATGAACAGTGTGTCCTAACGCCAGGGGGACAAGGTGTTTGTTTTGGCTGGCTGAGGTTAGCCTATAAGGCACAGTTGTTGTGGCTAACAGCCTCCATTCACACTAGGCTATTCACACTAGGCTATCTCTTCCATTATGTTTTCAAACCCAGCTGGCTGTATAAAATGAACAACCACAAAGTGGTGACACTTACCCATGGGTTCAGTTCATTTTGTTCATTCATTGTTTTCTGGACATGTTACCATGCTACATTAACACAGCAGGTAACAGAACAGACAGGCCTCCCATGGTTGGCGACAAGTGTATATCATTGTCTCTACCCAAGATGCAACACTGCTCTACCCAACATGCAACGCTGCTGCTCAGAGTTGCTCTTAAGCTCTATTTATCTGGTCAAATCTCACCGGATTCCTGTTTCCAGTACACTTTTAGCATTTGGTTTTTAACAGAGAAGAGTTGGAGTTGCTGAAAACATACAGTATGCAAATGAGAGGGAGACCATGAGTGATATACCCACTGAGATACAAGCATAGGTGTGTCTGTTGTCTGTATAATAGCGTGCGTGCGACAAGTGACAAGTGTCAAGTGTCATACAAGAAGGAAGGCTGGCCATAATGAGAATGAATCCGCACTTCCTGCCGCCCTTCAAAATAAAACCATTTAGAAGGGACAGGCACTGAATGCTGCTATAGCGCCCCCTAAAGGCTAAATGACTAAATACTTCTGATATAGGCTCAGAGTACATCCCTCCACACCTGTACCAAGTTTGGTTAGCATCGGACGATTTTTGTGAAATAGGCCCCACCCACAGAAGATTGGAAGTGGATTATATCGCAATGGTGTGTTTTTTTTTTAACTTCCAAATCAGTGTTGTGCAGGACACTCCTAACATGATGTGTGCGTTGGTTTGGTGAAGATTGGACAAAATTTCTAGGAGAAATGGCAAAAAAACGGTTTTGGACAAAATGCAAAATGGCCGAAAATCTAGTTAGACGCAAATGGGCGTGGCCTAGTTGAGTAGATGCGGGAGGACCCAAGGAATCCAGGGAAAAAAGAATTTTGATGATAAACCCTACGGTTCAAAAGTTATGGACCAAAAGGTAAGGAGGGCTGTTATAGCGCCACCATCTGGTCAATTGGTGCAATTTTTTCGGGGATAGTAAAAGACCCCTCCGTGCACCTCCCTACCAAGTTTCGTAGCTCTAGCTGTTATGGTTTGTGAATGACAGCTAATTTACTGCAAGATTTTGCAAGATTTTTCCAAACCCCATGCAAGTCAATGGGAAAAAAATGGCGCTTAATGGCGAATTGCGGCCAAACCGCTTTCACAAACCCTTAACAAAGTCATAGCACACCTGTCCTCAATAAGCCGGTCATTTTGAGGTCTGGCATGTCTATGTGGCGCAAAAATTGGGGGAGTTATTATTCGTAGAACTTTTTGGCAGATAGAATAATAATAATAAGTATGTGGGATTTCAAGATTGTGCCTTGCTTGTCAGCAAGCACAATAATTATTGCTTTTATCTCGGAAACGGAAGGTGCAATCGTGATTCTGCCCACCACTAGCGTACTTTTTCACCCCGATTCCAACGCCGCCATCATTGAGTCTCTACGAGTTACGGTTGCGGAGATACGTTGCTGTAGCGCCCCCCATAGGCAAACAATAGCGCCCCCTACACGCCAAATGACACTATCTCTTCTGAAATCAACTCAGAAGTGTCAAGTGTCATACAAGAAGGAAGGCTGGCCATAATGACAATGAATCCGCACTTCCTGCCGCCCTTCAAAATAAAACAATTGAGAAGGGACAGGCACTGAATGCTGCTATAGCGCCCCCTAAAGGCTAAATGACAAAATACTTCTGATATAGGCTCAGAGTACATCCCTCCACACCTGTACTACGTTTGGTTAGCATCGGATGATTTTTGTGAAATAGGCCCCACCCACAGAAAGTTGGAAGTGGATTATATCGCAACGGTGTGTTTTTTTTTTTAACTTCCAAATCAGTGTTGTGCAGGACAGTCCCCACATGATGTGTGCGTTGGTTTGGTGAAGATTGGACAAAATTTCTAGGAGAAATGGCAAAAAAACGGTTTTGGACAAAATGCAAAATGGCCGAAAATCTAGTTAGACGCAAATGGGCGTGGCCTAGTTGAGTAGATGCGGGAGGACCCAAGGAATCCAGGGAAAAAAGAATTTTGATGATAAACCCTACGGTTCAAAAGTTATGGACCAAAAGGTAAGGAGGGCTGTTATAGCGCCACCATCTGGTCAATTGGTGCAATTTTTTCGGGGATAGTAAAAGACCCCTCCGTGCACCTCCCTACCAAGTTTCGTAGCTCTAGCTGTTATGGTTTGTGAATGACAGCTAATTTACTGCAAGATTTTGCAAGATTTTTCCAAACCCCATGCAAGTCAATGGGAAAAAAATGGCGCTTAATGGCGAATTGCGGCCAAACCGCTTTCACAAACCCTTAACAAAGTCATAGCACACCTGTCCTCAATAAGCCGGTCATTTTGAGGTCTGGCATGTCTATGTGGCGCAAAAATTGGGGGAGTTATTATTCGTAGAACTTTTTGGCAGATAGAATAATAATAATAAGTATGTGGGATTTCAAGATTGTGCCTTGCTTGTCAGCAAGCACAATAATTATTGCTTTTATCTCGGAAACGGAAGGTGCAATCGTGATTCTGCCCACCACTAGCGTACTTTTTCACCCCGATTCCAACGCCGCCATCATTGAGTCTCTACGAGTTACGGTTGCGGAGATACGTTGCTGTAGCGCCCCCCATAGGCAAACAATAGCGCCCCCTACACGCCAAATGACACTATCTCTTCTGAAATCAACTCAGAAGTGTCAAGTGTCATACAAGAAGGAAGGCTGGCCATAATGACAATGAATCCGCACTTCCTGCCGCCCTTCAAAATAAAACAATTGAGAAGGGACAGGCACTGAATGCTGCTATAGCGCCCCCTAAAGGCTAAATGACAAAATACTTCTGATATAGGCTCAGAGTACATCCCTCCACACCTGTACTACGTTTGGTTAGCATCGGATGATTTTTGTGAAATAGGCCCCACCCACAGAAAGTTGGAAGTGGATTATATCGCAACGGTGTGTTTTTTTTTTTAACTTCCAAATCAGTGTTGTGCAGGACAGTCCCCACATGATGTGTGCGTTGGTTTGGTGAAGATTGGACAAAATTTCAAGGAGAAATGGCAAAAAAACGGTTTTGGACAAAATGCAAAATGGCCGAAAATCTAGTTAGACGCAAATGGGCGTGGCCTAGTTGAGTAGATGCGGGAGGACCCAAGGAATCCAGGGAAAAAAGAATTTTGATGATAAACCCTACGGTTCAAAAGTTATGGACCAAAAGGTAAGGAGGGCTGTTATAGCGCCACCATCTGGTCAATTGGTGCAATTTTTTCGGGGATAGTAAAAGACCCCTCCGTGCACCTCCCTACCAAGTTTCGTAGCTCTAGCTGTTATGGTTTGTGAATGACAGCTAATTTACTGCAAGATTTTGCAAGATTTTTCCAAACCCCATGCAAGTCAATGGGAAAAAAATGGCGCTTAATGGCGAATTGCGGCCAAACCGCTTTCACAAACCCTTAACAAAGTCATAGCACACCTGTCCTCAATAAGCCGGTCATTTTGAGGTCTGGCATGTCTATGTGGCGCAAAAATTGGGGGAGTTATTATTCGTAGAACTTTTTGGCAGATAGAATAATAATAACTAGATGGTCTACATTTCCTAACGAAAATGTAATTGTGCTTGCTGTCCTCGCCATGCACCGCCTGGCTTCCAAAATCCCTGCCCATGGACCTAGGGGGACTAAGTAGTTATGGGGGTGCCTATGTGAGTAAAAGGACTTTGGAGTAGAAGTACTTGGTAGGTGGGGAAGTCAGACTGGTTGTAGCCTACTAGAGAGACACAAAAGGCTAGCCCAATCTCTGCAATCTAAAACTACATTACCTGCAAACTACAGCATCAATAATTACCATGTATTGTAAATGTCTCCAACTGTCTCAAGGAAAATAGGACATGATAACCTCCAGAGAAGTAGTATTCCTTGTAGTGTCATTCATGTTTATGGTTGCGACAACAACTGTTTACAAAACTAGCAGGCTTACCAGAGCTGCAAACACACAAGTGAAAAGCTATCAATGGCTGCATCTAATCAGCCAGTAACTAATGTAGGCTATGTTCCATTATGTTAGTGTAAGAAGTCAAATGTACTGATAATAGTCCCTGGTCACCAAAGTAATGTTACCCTTTTAGTTTTGTTACAGAGTTGCTGATCGGTTGTCATGTGTCCAGTCAGCCAGAGAAGCTGCTTGGGTAGCATGCTAACTAACGCCTAACGCAGTGGTTCTCAACTGGTGTAGCCTCAGGACCCACTATTTTCCTTGTCATGAAGTCGCGACCCAAATTTCAGATTTTTTTTTAAACCACTCAAATTTATTGCACAAAAAATAGCGCATTTATTTAATACACAATGCCTTCATGCACTGTCAAATGAACAAAAAAGTGCAACAGAAGTGCAACTACGGCTAAAAACCAATTGAAATAAGGCAGACTTGAATTACAGGCCTATATGTTTTTAAATTTAAACAAGTCAAACTGGTCATGGTCAGAAAGTCTTATTTGAACTGTATGAAATATGAAATAAAAGGCAGACTTTTCTTGAATCACAGGCAGGCTATATGCTTTTTAGTTAAACTGGTCATAACTTTTAATTAAACTGGGGCCATGCTAATCCAGTTTCAATCATCTGAATTGAACTAAAATTAAATATGAAATGAAAAGGCAGACTTCTCTTGAATTACAGGCAGAGCATATGCTTCAGCTTGTTAAACAAGTGAAACTGGTCAGGCTAATCCAGTTTCAATAATCTGAATTAAAAAAAAAAAAAAAAAAAAAAAAAAAAAAAGTACTGTACTGTAAAACTCCGCGACCCAATCAAAACGGCCCCGCGGCGCTACCCACCAGTTGAGAAACGCTGGCCTAACGCTAGCATTAGCTCAATTAGCTTGTTGCAACTAGTCCCAAACATTGATGAACAGTGTGTCCTAACGCCAGGGGGACAAGGTGTTTGTTTTGGCTGGCTGAGGTTAGCCTATAAGGCACAGTTGTTGTGGCTAACAGCCTCCATTCACACTAGGCTATTCACACTAGGCTATCTCTTCCATTATGTTTTCAAACCCAGCTGGCTGTATAAAATGAACAACCACAAAGTGGTGACACTTACCCATGGGTTCAGTTCATTTTGTTCATTCATTGTTTTCTGGACATGTTACCATGCTACATTAACACAGCAGGTAACAGAACAGACAGGCCTCCCATGGTTGGCGACAAGTGTATATCATTGTCTCTACCCAAGATGCAACACTGCTCTACCCAACATGCAACGCTGCTGCTCAGAGTTGCTCTTAAGCTCTATTTATCTGGTCAAATCTCACCGGATTCCTGTTTCCAGTACACTTTTAGCATTTGGTTTTTAACAGAGAAGAGTTGGAGTTGCTGAAAACATACAGTATGCAAATGAGAGGGAGACCATGAGTGATATACCCACTGAGATACAAGCATAGGTGTGTCTGTTGTCTGTATAATAGCGTGCGTGCGACAAGTGACAAGTGTCAAGTGTCATACAAGAAGGAAGGCTGGCCATAATGAGAATGAATCCGCACTTCCTGCCGCCCTTCAAAATAAAACCATTTAGAAGGGACAGGCACTGAATGCTGCTATAGCGCCCCCTAAAGGCTAAATGACTAAATACTTCTGATATAGGCTCAGAGTACATCCCTCCACACCTGTACCAAGTTTGGTTAGCATCGGACGATTTTTGTGAAATAGGCCCCACCCACAGAAGATTGGAAGTGGATTATATCGCAATGGTGTGTTTTTTTTTTAACTTCCAAATCAGTGTTGTGCAGGACACTCCTAACATGATGTGTGCGTTGGTTTGGTGAAGATTGGACAAAATTTCTAGGAGAAATGGCAAAAAAACGGTTTTGGACAAAATGCAAAATGGCCGAAAATCTAGTTAGACGCAAATGGGCGTGGCCTAGTTGAGTAGATGCGGGAGGACCCAAGGAATCCAGGGAAAAAAGAATTTTGATGATAAACCCTACGGTTCAAAAGTTATGGACCAAAAGGTAAGGAGGGCTGTTATAGCGCCACCATCTGGTCAATTGGTGCAATTTTTTCGGGGATAGTAAAAGACCCCTCCGTGCACCTCCCTACCAAGTTTCGTAGCTCTAGCTGTTATGGTTTGTGAATGACAGCTAATTTACTGCAAGATTTTGCAAGATTTTTCCAAACCCCATGCAAGTCAATGGGAAAAAAATGGCGCTTAATGGCGAATTGCGGCCAAACCGCTTTCACAAACCCTTAACAAAGTCATAGCACACCTGTCCTCAATAAGCCGGTCATTTTGAGGTCTGGCATGTCTATGTGGCGCAAAAATTGGGGGAGTTATTATTCGTAGAACTTTTTGGCAGATAGAATAATAATAATAAGTATGTGGGATTTCAAGATTGTGCCTTGCTTGTCAGCAAGCACAATAATTATTGCTTTTATCTCGGAAACGGAAGGTGCAATCGTGATTCTGCCCACCACTAGCGTACTTTTTCACCCCGATTCCAACGCCGCCATCATTGAGTCTCTACGAGTTACGGTTGCGGAGATACGTTGCTGTAGCGCCCCCCATAGGCAAACAATAGCGCCCCCTACACGCCAAATGACACTATCTCTTCTGAAATCAACTCAGAAGTGTCAAGTGTCATACAAGAAGGAAGGCTGGCCATAATGACAATGAATCCGCACTTCCTGCCGCCCTTCAAAATAAAACAATTGAGAAGGGACAGGCACTGAATGCTGCTATAGCGCCCCCTAAAGGCTAAATGACAAAATACTTCTGATATAGGCTCAGAGTACATCCCTCCACACCTGTACTACGTTTGGTTAGCATCGGATGATTTTTGTGAAATAGGCCCCACCCACAGAAAGTTGGAAGTGGATTATATCGCAACGGTGTGTTTTTTTTTTTAACTTCCAAATCAGTGTTGTGCAGGACAGTCCCCACATGATGTGTGCGTTGGTTTGGTGAAGATTGGACAAAATTTCAAGGAGAAATGGCAAAAAAACGGTTTTGGACAAAATGCAAAATGGCCGAAAATCTAGTTAGACGCAAATGGGCGTGGCCTAGTTGAGTAGATGCGGGAGGACCCAAGGAATCCAGGGAAAAAAGAATTTTGATGATAAACCCTACGGTTCAAAAGTTATGGACCAAAAGGTAAGGAGGGCTGTTATAGCGCCACCATCTGGTCAATTGGTGCAATTTTTTCGGGGATAGTAAAAGACCCCTCCGTGCACCTCCCTACCAAGTTTCGTAGCTCTAGCTGTTATGGTTTGTGAATGACAGCTAATTTACTGCAAGATTTTGCAAGATTTTTCCAAACCCCATGCAAGTCAATGGGAAAAAAATGGCGCTTAATGGCGAATTGCGGCCAAACCGCTTTCACAAACCCTTAACAAAGTCATAGCACACCTGTCCTCAATAAGCCGGTCATTTTGAGGTCTGGCATGTCTATGTGGCGCAAAAATTGGGGGAGTTATTATTCGTAGAACTTTTTGGCAGATAGAATAATAATAACTAGATGGTCTACATTTCCTAACGAAAATGTAATTGTGCTTGCTGTCCTCGCCATGCACCGCCTGGCTTCCAAAATCCCTGCCCATGGACCTAGGGGGACTAAGTAGTTATGGGGGTGCCTATGTGAGTAAAAGGACTTTGGAGTAGAAGTACTTGGTAGGTGGGGAAGTCAGACTGGTTGTAGCCTACTAGAGAGACACAAAAGGCTAGCCCAATCTCTGCAATCTAAAACTACATTACCTGCAAACTACAGCATCAATAATTACCATGTATTGTAAATGTCTCCAACTGTCTCAAGGAAAATAGGACATGATAACCTCCAGAGAAGTAGTATTCCTTGTAGTGTCATTCATGTTTATGGTTGCGACAACAACTGTTTACAAAACTAGCAGGCTTACCAGAGCTGCAAACACACAAGTGAAAAGCTATCAATGGCTGCATCTAATCAGCCAGTAACTAATGTAGGCTATGTTCCATTATGTTAGTGTAAGAAGTCAAATGTACTGATAATAGTCCCTGGTCACCAAAGTAATGTTACCCTTTTAGTTTTGTTACAGAGTTGCTGATCGGTTGTCATGTGTCCAGTCAGCCAGAGAAGCTGCTTGGGTAGCATGCTAACTAACGCCTAACGCAGTGGTTCTCAACTGGTGTAGCCTCAGGACCCACTATTTTCCTTGTCATGAAGTCGCGACCCAAATTTCAGATTTTTTTTTAAACCACTCAAATTTATTGCACAAAAAATAGCGCATTTATTTAATACACAATGCCTTCATGCACTGTCAAATGAACAAAAAAGTGCAACAGAAGTGCAACTACGGCTAAAAACCAATTGAAATAAGGCAGACTTGAATTACAGGCCTATATGTTTTTAAATTTAAACAAGTCAAACTGGTCATGGTCAGAAAGTCTTATTTGAACTGTATGAAATATGAAATAAAAGGCAGACTTTTCTTGAATCACAGGCAGGCTATATGCTTTTTAGTTAAACTGGTCATAACTTTTAATTAAACTGGGGCCATGCTAATCCAGTTTCAATCATCTGAATTGAACTAAAATTAAATATGAAATGAAAAGGCAGACTTCTCTTGAATTACAGGCAGAGCATATGCTTCAGCTTGTTAAACAAGTGAAACTGGTCAGGCTAATCCAGTTTCAATAATCTGAATTAAAAAAAAAAAAAAAAAAAAAAAAAAAAAAAGTACTGTACTGTAAAACTCCGCGACCCAATCAAAACGGCCCCGCGGCGCTACCCACCAGTTGAGAAACGCTGGCCTAACGCTAGCATTAGCTCAATTAGCTTGTTGCAACTAGTCCCAAACATTGATGAACAGTGTGTCCTAACGCCAGGGGGACAAGGTGTTTGTTTTGGCTGGCTGAGGTTAGCCTATAAGGCACAGTTGTTGTGGCTAACAGCCTCCATTCACACTAGGCTATTCACACTAGGCTATCTCTTCCATTATGTTTTCAAACCCAGCTGGCTGTATAAAATGAACAACCACAAAGTGGTGACACTTACCCATGGGTTCAGTTCATTTTGTTCATTCATTGTTTTCTGGACATGTTACCATGCTACATTAACACAGCAGGTAACAGAACAGACAGGCCTCCCATGGTTGGCGACAAGTGTATATCATTGTCTCTACCCAAGATGCAACACTGCTCTACCCAACATGCAACGCTGCTGCTCAGAGTTGCTCTTAAGCTCTATTTATCTGGTCAAATCTCACCGGATTCCTGTTTCCAGTACACTTTTAGCATTTGGTTTTTAACAGAGAAGAGTTGGAGTTGCTGAAAACATACAGTATGCAAATGAGAGGGAGACCATGAGTGATATACCCACTGAGATACAAGCATAGGTGTGTCTGTTGTCTGTATAATAGCGTGCGTGCGACAAGTGACAAGTGTCAAGTGTCATACAAGAAGGAAGGCTGGCCATAATGAGAATGAATCCGCACTTCCTGCCGCCCTTCAAAATAAAACCATTTAGAAGGGACAGGCACTGAATGCTGCTATAGCGCCCCCTAAAGGCTAAATGACTAAATACTTCTGATATAGGCTCAGAGTACATCCCTCCACACCTGTACCAAGTTTGGTTAGCATCGGACGATTTTTGTGAAATAGGCCCCACCCACAGAAGATTGGAAGTGG
This sequence comes from Poromitra crassiceps, assembly GCF_964638095.1. Lineage (NCBI taxonomy): Eukaryota > Metazoa > Chordata > Actinopteri > Beryciformes > Melamphaidae > Poromitra > Poromitra crassiceps. The sequence continues at coordinate 49,873 of NW_028152062.1, forward strand.
ATTATATCGCAATGGTGTGTTTTTTTTTTAACTTCCAAATCAGTGTTGTGCAGGACACTCCTAACATGATGTGTGCGTTGGTTTGGTGAAGATTGGACAAAATTTCTAGGAGAAATGGCAAAAAAACGGTTTTGGACAAAATGCAAAATGGCCGAAAATCTAGTTAGACGCAAATGGGCGTGGCCTAGTTGAGTAGATGCGGGAGGACCCAAGGAATCCAGGGAAAAAAGAATTTTGATGATAAACCCTACGGTTCAAAAGTTATGGACCAAAAGGTAAGGAGGGCTGTTATAGCGCCACCATCTGGTCAATTGGTGCAATTTTTTCGGGGATAGTAAAAGACCCCTCCGTGCACCTCCCTACCAAGTTTCGTAGCTCTAGCTGTTATGGTTTGTGAATGACAGCTAATTTACTGCAAGATTTTGCAAGATTTTTCCAAACCCCATGCAAGTCAATGGGAAAAAAATGGCGCTTAATGGCGAATTGCGGCCAAACCGCTTTCACAAACCCTTAACAAAGTCATAGCACACCTGTCCTCAATAAGCCGGTCATTTTGAGGTCTGGCATGTCTATGTGGCGCAAAAATTGGGGGAGTTATTATTCGTAGAACTTTTTGGCAGATAGAATAATAATAATAAGTATGTGGGATTTCAAGATTGTGCCTTGCTTGTCAGCAAGCACAATAATTATTGCTTTTATCTCGGAAACGGAAGGTGCAATCGTGATTCTGCCCACCACTAGCGTACTTTTTCACCCCGATTCCAACGCCGCCATCATTGAGTCTCTACGAGTTACGGTTGCGGAGATACGTTGCTGTAGCGCCCCCCATAGGCAAACAATAGCGCCCCCTACACGCCAAATGACACTATCTCTTCTGAAATCAACTCAGAAGTGTCAAGTGTCATACAAGAAGGAAGGCTGGCCATAATGACAATGAATCCGCACTTCCTGCCGCCCTTCAAAATAAAACAATTGAGAAGGGACAGGCACTGAATGCTGCTATAGCGCCCCCTAAAGGCTAAATGACAAAATACTTCTGATATAGGCTCAGAGTACATCCCTCCACACCTGTACTACGTTTGGTTAGCATCGGATGATTTTTGTGAAATAGGCCCCACCCACAGAAAGTTGGAAGTGGATTATATCGCAACGGTGTGTTTTTTTTTTTAACTTCCAAATCAGTGTTGTGCAGGACAGTCCCCACATGATGTGTGCGTTGGTTTGGTGAAGATTGGACAAAATTTCAAGGAGAAATGGCAAAAAAACGGTTTTGGACAAAATGCAAAATGGCCGAAAATCTAGTCAGACGCAAATGGGCGTGGCCTAGTTGAGTAGATGCGGGAGGACCCAAGGAATCCAGGGAAAAAAGAATTTTGATGATAAACCCTACGGTTCAAAAGTTATGGACCAAAAGGTAAGGAGGGCTGTTATAGCGCCACCATCTGGTCAATTGGTGCAATTTTTTCGGGGATAGTAAAAGACCCCTCCGTGCACCTCCCTACCAAGTTTCGTAGCTCTAGCTGTTATGGTTTGTGAATGACAGCTAATTTACTGCAAGATTTTGCAAGATTTTTCCAAACCCCATGCAAGTCAATGGGAAAAAAATGGCGCTTAATGGCGAATTGCGGCCAAACCGCTTTCACAAACCCTTAACAAAGTCATAGCACACCTGTCCTCAATAAGCCGGTCATTTTGAGGTCTGGCATGTCTATGTGGCGCAAAAATTGGGGGAGTTATTATTCGTAGAACTTTTTGGCAGATAGAATAATAATAACTAGATGGTCTACATTTCCTAACGAAAATGTAATTGTGCTTGCTGTCCTCGCCATGCACCGCCTGGCTTCCAAAATCCCTGCCCATGGACCTAGGGGGACTAAGTAGTTATGGGGGTGCCTATGTGAGTAAAAGGACTTTGGAGTAGAAGTACTTGGTAGGTGGGGAAGTCAGACTGGTTGTAGCCTACTAGAGAGACACAAAAGGCTAGCCCAATCTCTGCAATCTAAAACTACATTACCTGCAAACTACAGCATCAATAATTACCATGTATTGTAAATGTCTCCAACTGTCTCAAGGAAAATAGGACATGATAACCTCCAGAGAAGTAGTATTCCTTGTAGTGTCATTCATGTTTATGGTTGCGACAACAACTGTTTACAAAACTAGCAGGCTTACCAGAGCTGCAAACACACAAGTGAAAAGCTATCAATGGCTGCATCTAATCAGCCAGTAACTAATGTAGGCTATGTTCCATTATGTTAGTGTAAGAAGTCAAATGTACTGATAATAGTCCCTGGTCACCAAAGTAATGTTACCCTTTTAGTTTTGTTACAGAGTTGCTGATCGGTTGTCATGTGTCCAGTCAGCCAGAGAAGCTGCTTGGGTAGCATGCTAACTAACGCCTAACGCAGTGGTTCTCAACTGGTGTAGCCTCAGGACCCACTATTTTCCTTGTCATGAAGTCGCGACCCAAATTTCAGATTTTTTTTTAAACCACTCAAATTTATTGCACAAAAAATAGCGCATTTATTTAATACACAATGCCTTCATGCACTGTCAAATGAACAAAAAAGTGCAACAGAAGTGCAACTACGGCTAAAAACCAATTGAAATAAGGCAGACTTGAATTACAGGCCTATATGTTTTTAAATTTAAACAAGTCAAACTGGTCATGGTCAGAAAGTCTTATTTGAACTGTATGAAATATGAAATAAAAGGCAGACTTTTCTTGAATCACAGGCAGGCTATATGCTTTTTAGTTAAACTGGTCATAACTTTTAATTAAACTGGGGCCATGCTAATCCAGTTTCAATCATCTGAATTGAACTAAAATTAAATATGAAATGAAAAGGCAGACTTCTCTTGAATTACAGGCAGAGCATATGCTTCAGCTTGTTAAACAAGTGAAACTGGTCAGGCTAATCCAGTTTCAATAATCTGAATTAAAAAAAAAAAAAAAAAAAAAAAAAAAAAAAGTACTGTACTGTAAAACTCCGCGACCCAATCAAAACGGCCCCGCGGCGCTACCCACCAGTTGAGAAACGCTGGCCTAACGCTAGCATTAGCTCAATTAGCTTGTTGCAACTAGTCCCAAACATTGATGAACAGTGTGTCCTAACGCCAGGGGGACAAGGTGTTTGTTTTGGCTGGCTGAGGTTAGCCTATAAGGCACAGTTGTTGTGGCTAACAGCCTCCATTCACACTAGGCTATTCACACTAGGCTATCTCTTCCATTATGTTTTCAAACCCAGCTGGCTGTATAAAATGAACAACCACAAAGTGGTGACACTTACCCATGGGTTCAGTTCATTTTGTTCATTCATTGTTTTCTGGACATGTTACCATGCTACATTAACACAGCAGGTAACAGAACAGACAGGCCTCCCATGGTTGGCGACAAGTGTATATCATTGTCTCTACCCAAGATGCAACACTGCTCTACCCAACATGCAACGCTGCTGCTCAGAGTTGCTCTTAAGCTCTATTTATCTGGTCAAATCTCACCGGATTCCTGTTTCCAGTACACTTTTAGCATTTGGTTTTTAACAGAGAAGAGTTGGAGTTGCTGAAAACATACAGTATGCAAATGAGAGGGAGACCATGAGTGATATACCCACTGAGATACAAGCATAGGTGTGTCTGTTGTCTGTATAATAGCGTGCGTGCGACAAGTGACAAGTGTCAAGTGTCATACAAGAAGGAAGGCTGGCCATAATGAGAATGAATCCGCACTTCCTGCCGCCCTTCAAAATAAAACCATTTAGAAGGGACAGGCACTGAATGCTGCTATAGCGCCCCCTAAAGGCTAAATGACTAAATACTTCTGATATAGGCTCAGAGTACATCCCTCCACACCTGTACTACGTTTGGTTAGCATCGGATGATTTTTGTGAAATAGGCCCCACCCACAGAAAGTTGGAAGTGGATTATATCGCAACGGTGTGTTTTTTTTTTTAACTTCCAAATCAGTGTTGTGCAGGACAGTCCCCACATGATGTGTGCGTTGGTTTGGTGAAGATTGGACAAAATTTCAAGGAGAAATGGCAAAAAAACGGTTTTGGACAAAATGCAAAATGGCCGAAAATCTAGTTAGACGCAAATGGGCGTGGCCTAGTTGAGTAGATGCGGGAGGACCCAAGGAATCCAGGGAAAAAAGAATTTTGATGATAAACCCTACGGTTCAAAAGTTATGGACCAAAAGGTAAGGAGGGCTGTTATAGCGCCACCATCTGGTCAATTGGTGCAATTTTTTCGGGGATAGTAAAAGACCCCTCCGTGCACCTCCCTACCAAGTTTCGTAGCTCTAGCTGTTATGGTTTGTGAATGACAGCTAATTTACTGCAAGATTTTGCAAGATTTTTCCAAACCCCATGCAAGTCAATGGGAAAAAAATGGCGCTTAATGGCGAATTGCGGCCAAACCGCTTTCACAAACCCTTAACAAAGTCATAGCACACCTGTCCTCAATAAGCCGGTCATTTTGAGGTCTGGCATGTCTATGTGGCGCAAAAATTGGGGGAGTTATTATTCGTAGAACTTTTTGGCAGATAGAATAATAATAACTAGATGGTCTACATTTCCTAACGAAAATGTAATTGTGCTTGCTGTCCTCGCCATGCACCGCCTGGCTTCCAAAATCCCTGCCCATGGACCTAGGGGGACTAAGTAGTTATGGGGGTGCCTATGTGAGTAAAAGGACTTTGGAGTAGAAGTACTTGGTAGGTGGGGAAGTCAGACTGGTTGTAGCCTACTAGAGAGACACAAAAGGCTAGCCCAATCTCTGCAATCTAAAACTACATTACCTGCAAACTACAGCATCAATAATTACCATGTATTGTAAATGTCTCCAACTGTCTCAAGGAAAATAGGACATGATAACCTCCAGAGAAGTAGTATTCCTTGTAGTGTCATTCATGTTTATGGTTGCGACAACAACTGTTTACAAAACTAGCAGGCTTACCAGAGCTGCAAACACACAAGTGAAAAGCTATCAATGGCTGCATCTAATCAGCCAGTAACTAATGTAGGCTATGTTCCATTATGTTAGTGTAAGAAGTCAAATGTACTGATAATAGTCCCTGGTCACCAAAGTAATGTTACCCTTTTAGTTTTGTTACAGAGTTGCTGATCGGTTGTCATGTGTCCAGTCAGCCAGAGAAGCTGCTTGGGTAGCATGCTAACTAACGCCTAACGCAGTGGTTCTCAACTGGTGTAGCCTCAGGACCCACTATTTTCCTTGTCATGAAGTCGCGACCCAAATTTCAGATTTTTTTTTAAACCACTCAAATTTATTGCACAAAAAATAGCGCATTTATTTAATACACAATGCCTTCATGCACTGTCAAATGAACAAAAAAGTGCAACAGAAGTGCAACTACGGCTAAAAACCAATTGAAATAAGGCAGACTTGAATTACAGGCCTATATGTTTTTAAATTTAAACAAGTCAAACTGGTCATGGTCAGAAAGTCTTATTTGAACTGTATGAAATATGAAATAAAAGGCAGACTTTTCTTGAATCACAGGCAGGCTATATGCTTTTTAGTTAAACTGGTCATAACTTTTAATTAAACTGGGGCCATGCTAATCCAGTTTCAATCATCTGAATTGAACTAAAATTAAATATGAAATGAAAAGGCAGACTTCTCTTGAATTACAGGCAGAGCATATGCTTCAGCTTGTTAAACAAGTGAAACTGGTCAGGCTAATCCAGTTTCAATAATCTGAATTAAAAAAAAAAAAAAAAAAAAAAAAAAAAAAAGTACTGTACTGTAAAACTCCGCGACCCAATCAAAACGGCCCCGCGGCGCTACCCACCAGTTGAGAAACGCTGGCCTAACGCTAGCATTAGCTCAATTAGCTTGTTGCAACTAGTCCCAAACATTGATGAACAGTGTGTCCTAACGCCAGGGGGACAAGGTGTTTGTTTTGGCTGGCTGAGGTTAGCCTATAAGGCACAGTTGTTGTGGCTAACAGCCTCCATTCACACTAGGCTATTCACACTAGGCTATCTCTTCCATTATGTTTTCAAACCCAGCTGGCTGTATAAAATGAACAACCACAAAGTGGTGACACTTACCCATGGGTTCAGTTCATTTTGTTCATTCATTGTTTTCTGGACATGTTACCATGCTACATTAACACAGCAGGTAACAGAACAGACAGGCCTCCCATGGTTGGCGACAAGTGTATATCATTGTCTCTACCCAAGATGCAACACTGCTCTACCCAACATGCAACGCTGCTGCTCAGAGTTGCTCTTAAGCTCTATTTATCTGGTCAAATCTCACCGGATTCCTGTTTCCAGTACACTTTTAGCATTTGGTTTTTAACAGAGAAGAGTTGGAGTTGCTGAAAACATACAGTATGCAAATGAGAGGGAGACCATGAGTGATATACCCACTGAGATACAAGCATAGGTGTGTCTGTTGTCTGTATAATAGCGTGCGTGCGACAAGTGACAAGTGTCAAGTGTCATACAAGAAGGAAGGCTGGCCATAATGAGAATGAATCCGCACTTCCTGCCGCCCTTCAAAATAAAACCATTTAGAAGGGACAGGCACTGAATGCTGCTATAGCGCCCCCTAAAGGCTAAATGACTAAATACTTCTGATATAGGCTCAGAGTACATCCCTCCACACCTGTACCAAGTTTGGTTAGCATCGGACGATTTTTGTGAAATAGGCCCCACCCACAGAAGATTGGAAGTGGATTATATCGCAATGGTGTGTTTTTTTTTTAACTTCCAAATCAGTGTTGTGCAGGACACTCCTAACATGATGTGTGCGTTGGTTTGGTGAAGATTGGACAAAATTTCTAGGAGAAATGGCAAAAAAACGGTTTTGGACAAAATGCAAAATGGCCGAAAATCTAGTTAGACGCAAATGGGCGTGGCCTAGTTGAGTAGATGCGGGAGGACCCAAGGAATCCAGGGAAAAAAGAATTTTGATGATAAACCCTACGGTTCAAAAGTTATGGACCAAAAGGTAAGGAGGGCTGTTATAGCGCCACCATCTGGTCAATTGGTGCAATTTTTTCGGGGATAGTAAAAGACCCCTCCGTGCACCTCCCTACCAAGTTTCGTAGCTCTAGCTGTTATGGTTTGTGAATGACAGCTAATTTACTGCAAGATTTTGCAAGATTTTTCCAAACCCCATGCAAGTCAATGGGAAAAAAATGGCGCTTAATGGCGAATTGCGGCCAAACCGCTTTCACAAACCCTTAACAAAGTCATAGCACACCTGTCCTCAATAAGCCGGTCATTTTGAGGTCTGGCATGTCTATGTGGCGCAAAAATTGGGGGAGTTATTATTCGTAGAACTTTTTGGCAGATAGAATAATAATAATAAGTATGTGGGATTTCAAGATTGTGCCTTGCTTGTCAGCAAGCACAATAATTATTGCTTTTATCTCGGAAACGGAAGGTGCAATCGTGATTCTGCCCACCACTAGCGTACTTTTTCACCCCGATTCCAACGCCGCCATCATTGAGTCTCTACGAGTTACGGTTGCGGAGATACGTTGCTGTAGCGCCCCCCATAGGCAAACAATAGCGCCCCCTACACGCCAAATGACACTATCTCTTCTGAAATCAACTCAGAAGTGTCAAGTGTCATACAAGAAGGAAGGCTGGCCATAATGACAATGAATCCGCACTTCCTGCCGCCCTTCAAAATAAAACAATTGAGAAGGGACAGGCACTGAATGCTGCTATAGCGCCCCCTAAAGGCTAAATGACAAAATACTTCTGATATAGGCTCAGAGTACATCCCTCCACACCTGTACTACGTTTGGTTAGCATCGGATGATTTTTGTGAAATAGGCCCCACCCACAGAAAGTTGGAAGTGGATTATATCGCAACGGTGTGTTTTTTTTTTTAACTTCCAAATCAGTGTTGTGCAGGACAGTCCCCACATGATGTGTGCGTTGGTTTGGTGAAGATTGGACAAAATTTCAAGGAGAAATGGCAAAAAAACGGTTTTGGACAAAATGCAAAATGGCCGAAAATCTAGTTAGACGCAAATGGGCGTGGCCTAGTTGAGTAGATGCGGGAGGACCCAAGGAATCCAGGGAAAAAAGAATTTTGATGATAAACCCTACGGTTCAAAAGTTATGGACCAAAAGGTAAGGAGGGCTGTTATAGCGCCACCATCTGGTCAATTGGTGCAATTTTTTCGGGGATAGTAAAAGACCCCTCCGTGCACCTCCCTACCAAGTTTCGTAGCTCTAGCTGTTATGGTTTGTGAATGACAGCTAATTTACTGCAAGATTTTGCAAGATTTTTCCAAACCCCATGCAAGTCAATGGGAAAAAAATGGCGCTTAATGGCGAATTGCGGCCAAACCGCTTTCACAAACCCTTAACAAAGTCATAGCACACCTGTCCTCAATAAGCCGGTCATTTTGAGGTCTGGCATGTCTATGTGGCGCAAAAATTGGGGGAGTTATTATTCGTAGAACTTTTTGGCAGATAGAATAATAATAATAAGTATGTGGGATTTCAAGATTGTGCCTTGCTTGTCAGCAAGCACAATAATTATTGCTTTTATCTCGGAAACGGAAGGTGCAATCGTGATTCTGCCCACCACTAGCGTACTTTTTCACCCCGATTCCAACGCCGCCATCATTGAGTCTCTACGAGTTACGGTTGCGGAGATACGTTGCTGTAGCGCCCCCCATAGGCAAACAATAGCGCCCCCTACACGCCAAATGACACTATCTCTTCTGAAATCAACTCAGAAGTGTCAAGTGTCATACAAGAAGGAAGGCTGGCCATAATGACAATGAATCCGCACTTCCTGCCGCCCTTCAAAATAAAACAATTGAGAAGGGACAGGCACTGAATGCTGCTATAGCGCCCCCTAAAGGCTAAATGACAAAATACTTCTGATATAGGCTCAGAGTACATCCCTCCACACCTGTACTACGTTTGGTTAGCATCGGATGATTTTTGTGAAATAGGCCCCACCCACAGAAAGTTGGAAGTGGATTATATCGCAACGGTGTGTTTTTTTTTTTAACTTCCAAATCAGTGTTGTGCAGGACAGTCCCCACATGATGTGTGCGTTGGTTTGGTGAAGATTGGACAAAATTTCAAGGAGAAATGGCAAAAAAACGGTTTTGGACAAAATGCAAAATGGCCGAAAATCTAGTTAGACGCAAATGGGCGTGGCCTAGTTGAGTAGATGCGGGAGGACCCAAGGAATCCAGGGAAAAAAGAATTTTGATGATAAACCCTACGGTTCAAAAGTTATGGACCAAAAGGTAAGGAGGGCTGTTATAGCGCCACCATCTGGTCAATTGGTGCAATTTTTTCGGGGATAGTAAAAGACCCCTCCGTGCACCTCCCTACCAAGTTTCGTAGCTCTAGCTGTTATGGTTTGTGAATGACAGCTAATTTACTGCAAGATTTTGCAAGATTTTTCCAAACCCCATGCAAGTCAATGGGAAAAAAATGGCGCTTAATGGCGAATTGCGGCCAAACCGCTTTCACAAACCCTTAACAAAGTCATAGCACACCTGTCCTCAATAAGCCGGTCATTTTGAGGTCTGGCATGTCTATGTGGCGCAAAAATTGGGGGAGTTATTATTCGTAGAACTTTTTGGCAGATAGAATAATAATAACTAGATGGTCTACATTTCCTAACGAAAATGTAATTGTGCTTGCTGTCCTCGCCATGCACCGCCTGGCTTCCAAAATCCCTGCCCATGGACCTAGGGGGACTAAGTAGTTATGGGGGTGCCTATGTGAGTAAAAGGACTTTGGAGTAGAAGTACTTGGTAGGTGGGGAAGTCAGACTGGTTGTAGCCTACTAGAGAGACACAAAAGGCTAGCCCAATCTCTGCAATCTAAAACTACATTACCTGCAAACTACAGCATCAATAATTACCATGTATTGTAAATGTCTCCAACTGTCTCAAGGAAAATAGGACATGATAACCTCCAGAGAAGTAGTATTCCTTGTAGTGTCATTCATGTTTATGGTTGCGACAACAACTGTTTACAAAACTAGCAGGCTTACCAGAGCTGCAAACACACAAGTGAAAAGCTATCAATGGCTGCATCTAATCAGCCAGTAACTAATGTAGGCTATGTTCCATTATGTTAGTGTAAGAAGTCAAATGTACTGATAATAGTCCCTGGTCACCAAAGTAATGTTACCCTTTTAGTTTTGTTACAGAGTTGCTGATCGGTTGTCATGTGTCCAGTCAGCCAGAGAAGCTGCTTGGGTAGCATGCTAACTAACGCCTAACGCAGTGGTTCTCAACTGGTGTAGCCTCAGGACCCACTATTTTCCTTGTCATGAAGTCGCGACCCAAATTTCAGATTTTTTTTTAAACCACTCAAATTTATTGCACAAAAAATAGCGCATTTATTTAATACACAATGCCTTCATGCACTGTCAAATGAACAAAAAAGTGCAACAGAAGTGCAACTACGGCTAAAAACCAATTGAAATAAGGCAGACTTGAATTACAGGCCTATATGTTTTTAAATTTAAACAAGTCAAACTGGTCATGGTCAGAAAGTCTTATTTGAACTGTATGAAATATGAAATAAAAGGCAGACTTTTCTTGAATCACAGGCAGGCTATATGCTTTTTAGTTAAACTGGTCATAACTTTTAATTAAACTGGGGCCATGCTAATCCAGTTTCAATCATCTGAATTGAACTAAAATTAAATATGAAATGAAAAGGCAGACTTCTCTTGAATTACAGGCAGAGCATATGCTTCAGCTTGTTAAACAAGTGAAACTGGTCAGGCTAATCCAGTTTCAATAATCTGAATTAAAAAAAAAAAAAAAAAAAAAAAAAAAAAAAGTACTGTACTGTAAAACTCCGCGACCCAATCAAAACGGCCCCGCGGCGCTACCCACCAGTTGAGAAACGCTGGCCTAACGCTAGCATTAGCTCAATTAGCTTGTTGCAACTAGTCCCAAACATTGATGAACAGTGTGTCCTAACGCCAGGGGGACAAGGTGTTTGTTTTGGCTGGCTGAGGTTAGCCTATAAGGCACAGTTGTTGTGGCTAACAGCCTCCATTCACACTAGGCTATTCACACTAGGCTATCTCTTCCATTATGTTTTCAAACCCAGCTGGCTGTATAAAATGAACAACCACAAAGTGGTGACACTTACCCATGGGTTCAGTTCATTTTGTTCATTCATTGTTTTCTGGACATGTTACCATGCTACATTAACACAGCAGGTAACAGAACAGACAGGCCTCCCATGGTTGGCGACAAGTGTATATCATTGTCTCTACCCAAGATGCAACACTGCTCTACCCAACATGCAACGCTGCTGCTCAGAGTTGCTCTTAAGCTCTATTTATCTGGTCAAATCTCACCGGATTCCTGTTTCCAGTACACTTTTAGCATTTGGTTTTTAACAGAGAAGAGTTGGAGTTGCTGAAAACATACAGTATGCAAATGAGAGGGAGACCATGAGTGATATACCCACTGAGATACAAGCATAGGTGTGTCTGTTGTCTGTATAATAGCGTGCGTGCGACAAGTGACAAGTGTCAAGTGTCATACAAGAAGGAAGGCTGGCCATAATGAGAATGAATCCGCACTTCCTGCCGCCCTTCAAAATAAAACCATTTAGAAGGGACAGGCACTGAATGCTGCTATAGCGCCCCCTAAAGGCTAAATGACTAAATACTTCTGATATAGGCTCAGAGTACATCCCTCCACACCTGTACCAAGTTTGGTTAGCATCGGACGATTTTTGTGAAATAGGCCCCACCCACAGAAGATTGGAAGTGGATTATATCGCAATGGTGTGTTTTTTTTTTAACTTCCAAATCAGTGTTGTGCAGGACACTCCTAACATGATGTGTGCGTTGGTTTGGTGAAGATTGGACAAAATTTCTAGGAGAAATGGCAAAAAAACGGTTTTGGACAAAATGCAAAATGGCCGAAAATCTAGTTAGACGCAAATGGGCGTGGCCTAGTTGAGTAGATGCGGGAGGACCCAAGGAATCCAGGGAAAAAAGAATTTTGATGATAAACCCTACGGTTCAAAAGTTATGGACCAAAAGGTAAGGAGGGCTGTTATAGCGCCACCATCTGGTCAATTGGTGCAATTTTTTCGGGGATAGTAAAAGACCCCTCCGTGCACCTCCCTACCAAGTTTCGTAGCTCTAGCTGTTATGGTTTGTGAATGACAGCTAATTTACTGCAAGATTTTGCAAGATTTTTCCAAACCCCATGCAAGTCAATGGGAAAAAAATGGCGCTTAATGGCGAATTGCGGCCAAACCGCTTTCACAAACCCTTAACAAAGTCATAGCACACCTGTCCTCAATAAGCCGGTCATTTTGAGGTCTGGCATGTCTATGTGGCGCAAAAATTGGGGGAGTTATTATTCGTAGAACTTTTTGGCAGATAGAATAATAATAATAAGTATGTGGGATTTCAAGATTGTGCCTTGCTTGTCAGCAAGCACAATAATTATTGCTTTTATCTCGGAAACGGAAGGTGCAATCGTGATTCTGCCCACCACTAGCGTACTTTTTCACCCCGATTCCAACGCCGCCATCATTGAGTCTCTACGAGTTACGGTTGCGGAGATACGTTGCTGTAGCGCCCCCCATAGGCAAACAATAGCGCCCCCTACACGCCAAATGACACTATCTCTTCTGAAATCAACTCAGAAGTGTCAAGTGTCATACAAGAAGGAAGGCTGGCCATAATGACAATGAATCCGCACTTCCTGCCGCCCTTCAAAATAAAACAATTGAGAAGGGACAGGCACTGAATGCTGCTATAGCGCCCCCTAAAGGCTAAATGACAAAATACTTCTGATATAGGCTCAGAGTACATCCCTCCACACCTGTACTACGTTTGGTTAGCATCGGATGATTTTTGTGAAATAGGCCCCACCCACAGAAAGTTGGAAGTGGATTATATCGCAACGGTGTGTTTTTTTTTTTAACTTCCAAATCAGTGTTGTGCAGGACAGTCCCCACATGATGTGTGCGTTGGTTTGGTGAAGATTGGACAAAATTTCAAGGAGAAATGGCAAAAAAACGGTTTTGGACAAAATGCAAAATGGCCGAAAATCTAGTTAGACGCAAATGGGCGTGGCCTAGTTGAGTAGATGCGGGAGGACCCAAGGAATCCAGGGAAAAAAGAATTTTGATGATAAACCCTACGGTTCAAAAGTTATGGACCAAAAGGTAAGGAGGGCTGTTATAGCGCCACCATCTGGTCAATTGGTGCAATTTTTTCGGGGATAGTAAAAGACCCCTCCGTGCACCTCCCTACCAAGTTTCGTAGCTCTAGCTGTTATGGTTTGTGAATGACAGCTAATTTACTGCAAGATTTTGCAAGATTTTTCCAAACCCCATGCAAGTCAATGGGAAAAAAATGGCGCTTAATGGCGAATTGCGGCCAAACCGCTTTCACAAACCCTTAACAAAGTCATAGCACACCTGTCCTCAATAAGCCGGTCATTTTGAGGTCTGGCATGTCTATGTGGCGCAAAAATTGGGGGAGTTATTATTCGTAGAACTTTTTGGCAGATAGAATAATAATAACTAGATGGTCTACATTTCCTAACGAAAATGTAATTGTGCTTGCTGTCCTCGCCATGCACCGCCTGGCTTCCAAAATCCCTGCCCATGGACCTAGGGGGACTAAGTAGTTATGGGGGTGCCTATGTGAGTAAAAGGACTTTGGAGTAGAAGTACTTGGTAGGTGGGGAAGTCAGACTGGTTGTAGCCTACTAGAGAGACACAAAAGGCTAGCCCAATCTCTGCAATCTAAAACTACATTACCTGCAAACTACAGCATCAATAATTACCATGTATTGTAAATGTCTCCAACTGTCTCAAGGAAAATAGGACATGATAACCTCCAGAGAAGTAGTATTCCTTGTAGTGTCATTCATGTTTATGGTTGCGACAACAACTGTTTACAAAACTAGCAGGCTTACCAGAGCTGCAAACACACAAGTGAAAAGCTATCAATGGCTGCATCTAATCAGCCAGTAACTAATGTAGGCTATGTTCCATTATGTTAGTGTAAGAAGTCAAATGTACTGATAATAGTCCCTGGTCACCAAAGTAATGTTACCCTTTTAGTTTTGTTACAGAGTTGCTGATCGGTTGTCATGTGTCCAGTCAGCCAGAGAAGCTGCTTGGGTAGCATGCTAACTAACGCCTAACGCAGTGGTTCTCAACTGGTGTAGCCTCAGGACCCACTATTTTCCTTGTCATGAAGTCGCGACCCAAATTTCAGATTTTTTTTTAAACCACTCAAATTTATTGCACAAAAAATAGCGCATTTATTTAATACACAATGCCTTCATGCACTGTCAAATGAACAAAAAAGTGCAACAGAAGTGCAACTACGGCTAAAAACCAATTGAAATAAGGCAGACTTGAATTACAGGCCTATATGTTTTTAAATTTAAACAAGTCAAACTGGTCATGGTCAGAAAGTCTTATTTGAACTGTATGAAATATGAAATAAAAGGCAGACTTTTCTTGAATCACAGGCAGGCTATATGCTTTTTAGTTAAACTGGTCATAACTTTTAATTAAACTGGGGCCATGCTAATCCAGTTTCAATCATCTGAATTGAACTAAAATTAAATATGAAATGAAAAGGCAGACTTCTCTTGAATTACAGGCAGAGCATATGCTTCAGCTTGTTAAACAAGTGAAACTGGTCAGGCTAATCCAGTTTCAATAATCTGAATTAAAAAAAAAAAAAAAAAAAAAAAAAAAAAAAGTACTGTACTGTAAAACTCCGCGACCCAATCAAAACGGCCCCGCGGCGCTACCCACCAGTTGAGAAACGCTGGCCTAACGCTAGCATTAGCTCAATTAGCTTGTTGCAACTAGTCCCAAACATTGATGAACAGTGTGTCCTAACGCCAGGGGGACAAGGTGTTTGTTTTGGCTGGCTGAGGTTAGCCTATAAGGCACAGTTGTTGTGGCTAACAGCCTCCATTCACACTAGGCTATTCACACTAGGCTATCTCTTCCATTATGTTTTCAAACCCAGCTGGCTGTATAAAATGAACAACCACAAAGTGGTGACACTTACCCATGGGTTCAGTTCATTTTGTTCATTCATTGTTTTCTGGACATGTTACCATGCTACATTAACACAGCAGGTAACAGAACAGACAGGCCTCCCATGGTTGGCGACAAGTGTATATCATTGTCTCTACCCAAGATGCAACACTGCTCTACCCAACATGCAACGCTGCTGCTCAGAGTTGCTCTTAAGCTCTATTTATCTGGTCAAATCTCACCGGATTCCTGTTTCCAGTACACTTTTAGCATTTGGTTTTTAACAGAGAAGAGTTGGAGTTGCTGAAAACATACAGTATGCAAATGAGAGGGAGACCATGAGTGATATACCCACTGAGATACAAGCATAGGTGTGTCTGTTGTCTGTATAATAGCGTGCGTGCGACAAGTGACAAGTGTCAAGTGTCATACAAGAAGGAAGGCTGGCCATAATGAGAATGAATCCGCACTTCCTGCCGCCCTTCAAAATAAAACCATTTAGAAGGGACAGGCACTGAATGCTGCTATAGCGCCCCCTAAAGGCTAAATGACTAAATACTTCTGATATAGGCTCAGAGTACATCCCTCCACACCTGTACCAAGTTTGGTTAGCATCGGACGATTTTTGTGAAATAGGCCCCACCCACAGAAGATTGGAAGTGGATTATATCGCAATGGTGTGTTTTTTTTTTAACTTCCAAATCAGTGTTGTGCAGGACACTCCTAACATGATGTGTGCGTTGGTTTGGTGAAGATTGGACAAAATTTCTAGGAGAAATGGCAAAAAAACGGTTTTGGACAAAATGCAAAATGGCCGAAAATCTAGTTAGACGCAAATGGGCGTGGCCTAGTTGAGTAGATGCGGGAGGACCCAAGGAATCCAGGGAAAAAAGAATTTTGATGATAAACCCTACGGTTCAAAAGTTATGGACCAAAAGGTAAGGAGGGCTGTTATAGCGCCACCATCTGGTCAATTGGTGCAATTTTTTCGGGGATAGTAAAAGACCCCTCCGTGCACCTCCCTACCAAGTTTCGTAGCTCTAGCTGTTATGGTTTGTGAATGACAGCTAATTTACTGCAAGATTTTGCAAGATTTTTCCAAACCCCATGCAAGTCAATGGGAAAAAAATGGCGCTTAATGGCGAATTGCGGCCAAACCGCTTTCACAAACCCTTAACAAAGTCATAGCACACCTGTCCTCAATAAGCCGGTCATTTTGAGGTCTGGCATGTCTATGTGGCGCAAAAATTGGGGGAGTTATTATTCGTAGAACTTTTTGGCAGATAGAATAATAATAATAAGTATGTGGGATTTCAAGATTGTGCCTTGCTTGTCAGCAAGCACAATAATTATTGCTTTTATCTCGGAAACGGAAGGTGCAATCGTGATTCTGCCCACCACTAGCGTACTTTTTCACCCCGATTCCAACGCCGCCATCATTGAGTCTCTACGAGTTACGGTTGCGGAGATACGTTGCTGTAGCGCCCCCCATAGGCAAACAATAGCGCCCCCTACACGCCAAATGACACTATCTCTTCTGAAATCAACTCAGAAGTGTCAAGTGTCATACAAGAAGGAAGGCTGGCCATAATGACAATGAATCCGCACTTCCTGCCGCCCTTCAAAATAAAACAATTGAGAAGGGACAGGCACTGAATGCTGCTATAGCGCCCCCTAAAGGCTAAATGACAAAATACTTCTGATATAGGCTCAGAGTACATCCCTCCACACCTGTACTACGTTTGGTTAGCATCGGATGATTTTTGTGAAATAGGCCCCACCCACAGAAAGTTGGAAGTGGATTATATCGCAACGGTGTGTTTTTTTTTTTAACTTCCAAATCAGTGTTGTGCAGGACAGTCCCCACATGATGTGTGCGTTGGTTTGGTGAAGATTGGACAAAATTTCTAGGAGAAATGGCAAAAAAACGGTTTTGGACAAAATGCAAAATGGCCGAAAATCTAGTTAGACGCAAATGGGCGTGGCCTAGTTGAGTAGATGCGGGAGGACCCAAGGAATCCAGGGAAAAAAGAATTTTGATGATAAACCCTACGGTTCAAAAGTTATGGACCAAAAGGTAAGGAGGGCTGTTATAGCGCCACCATCTGGTCAATTGGTGCAATTTTTTCGGGGATAGTAAAAGACCCCTCCGTGCACCTCCCTACCAAGTTTCGTAGCTCTAGCTGTTATGGTTTGTGAATGACAGCTAATTTACTGCAAGATTTTGCAAGATTTTTCCAAACCCCATGCAAGTCAATGGGAAAAAAATGGCGCTTAATGGCGAATTGCGGCCAAACCGCTTTCACAAACCCTTAACAAAGTCATAGCACACCTGTCCTCAATAAGCCGGTCATTTTGAGGTCTGGCATGTCTATGTGGCGCAAAAATTGGGGGAGTTATTATTCGTAGAACTTTTTGGCAGATAGAATAATAATAATAAGTATGTGGGATTTCAAGATTGTGCCTTGCTTGTCAGCAAGCACAATAATTATTGCTTTTATCTCGGAAACGGAAGGTGCAATCGTGATTCTGCCCACCACTAGCGTACTTTTTCACCCCGATTCCAACGCCGCCATCATTGAGTCTCTACGAGTTACGGTTGCGGAGATACGTTGCTGTAGCGCCCCCCATAGGCAAACAATAGCGCCCCCTACACGCCAAATGACACTATCTCTTCTGAAATCAACTCAGAAGTGTCAAGTGTCATACAAGAAGGAAGGCTGGCCATAATGACAATGAATCCGCACTTCCTGCCGCCCTTCAAAATAAAACAATTGAGAAGGGACAGGCACTGAATGCTGCTATAGCGCCCCCTAAAGGCTAAATGACAAAATACTTCTGATATAGGCTCAGAGTACATCCCTCCACACCTGTACTACGTTTGGTTAGCATCGGATGATTTTTGTGAAATAGGCCCCACCCACAGAAAGTTGGAAGTGGATTATATCGCAACGGTGTGTTTTTTTTTTTAACTTCCAAATCAGTGTTGTGCAGGACAGTCCCCACATGATGTGTGCGTTGGTTTGGTGAAGATTGGACAAAATTTCAAGGAGAAATGGCAAAAAAACGGTTTTGGACAAAATGCAAAATGGCCGAAAATCTAGTTAGACGCAAATGGGCGTGGCCTAGTTGAGTAGATGCGGGAGGACCCAAGGAATCCAGGGAAAAAAGAATTTTGATGATAAACCCTACGGTTCAAAAGTTATGGACCAAAAGGTAAGGAGGGCTGTTATAGCGCCACCATCTGGTCAATTGGTGCAATTTTTTCGGGGATAGTAAAAGACCCCTCCGTGCACCTCCCTACCAAGTTTCGTAGCTCTAGCTGTTATGGTTTGTGAATGACAGCTAATTTACTGCAAGATTTTGCAAGATTTTTCCAAACCCCATGCAAGTCAATGGGAAAAAAATGGCGCTTAATGGCGAATTGCGGCCAAACCGCTTTCACAAACCCTTAACAAAGTCATAGCACACCTGTCCTCAATAAGCCGGTCATTTTGAGGTCTGGCATGTCTATGTGGCGCAAAAATTGGGGGAGTTATTATTCGTAGAACTTTTTGGCAGATAGAATAATAATAACTAGATGGTCTACATTTCCTAACGAAAATGTAATTGTGCTTGCTGTCCTCGCCATGCACCGCCTGGCTTCCAAAATCCCTGCCCATGGACCTAGGGGGACTAAGTAGTTATGGGGGTGCCTATGTGAGTAAAAGGACTTTGGAGTAGAAGTACTTGGTAGGTGGGGAAGTCAGACTGGTTGTAGCCTACTAGAGAGACACAAAAGGCTAGCCCAATCTCTGCAATCTAAAACTACATTACCTGCAAACTACAGCATCAATAATTACCATGTATTGTAAATGTCTCCAACTGTCTCAAGGAAAATAGGACATGATAACCTCCAGAGAAGTAGTATTCCTTGTAGTGTCATTCATGTTTATGGTTGCGACAACAACTGTTTACAAAACTAGCAGGCTTACCAGAGCTGCAAACACACAAGTGAAAAGCTATCAATGGCTGCATCTAATCAGCCAGTAACTAATGTAGGCTATGTTCCATTATGTTAGTGTAAGAAGTCAAATGTACTGATAATAGTCCCTGGTCACCAAAGTAATGTTACCCTTTTAGTTTTGTTACAGAGTTGCTGATCGGTTGTCATGTGTCCAGTCAGCCAGAGAAGCTGCTTGGGTAGCATGCTAACTAACGCCTAACGCAGTGGTTCTCAACTGGTGTAGCCTCAGGACCCACTATTTTCCTTGTCATGAAGTCGCGACCCAAATTTCAGATTTTTTTTTAAACCACTCAAATTTATTGCACAAAAAATAGCGCATTTATTTAATACACAATGCCTTCATGCACTGTCAAATGAACAAAAAAGTGCAACAGAAGTGCAACTACGGCTAAAAACCAATTGAAATAAGGCAGACTTGAATTACAGGCCTATATGTTTTTAAATTTAAACAAGTCAAACTGGTCATGGTCAGAAAGTCTTATTTGAACTGTATGAAATATGAAATAAAAGGCAGACTTTTCTTGAATCACAGGCAGGCTATATGCTTTTTAGTTAAACTGGTCATAACTTTTAATTAAACTGGGGCCATGCTAATCCAGTTTCAATCATCTGAATTGAACTAAAATTAAATATGAAATGAAAAGGCAGACTTCTCTTGAATTACAGGCAGAGCATATGCTTCAGCTTGTTAAACAAGTGAAACTGGTCAGGCTAATCCAGTTTCAATAATCTGAATTAAAAAAAAAAAAAAAAAAAAAAAAAAAAAAAGTACTGTACTGTAAAACTCCGCGACCCAATCAAAACGGCCCCGCGGCGCTACCCACCAGTTGAGAAACGCTGGCCTAACGCTAGCATTAGCTCAATTAGCTTGTTGCAACTAGTCCCAAACATTGATGAACAGTGTGTCCTAACGCCAGGGGGACAAGGTGTTTGTTTTGGCTGGCTGAGGTTAGCCTATAAGGCACAGTTGTTGTGGCTAACAGCCTCCATTCACACTAGGCTATTCACACTAGGCTATCTCTTCCATTATGTTTTCAAACCCAGCTGGCTGTATAAAATGAACAACCACAAAGTGGTGACACTTACCCATGGGTTCAGTTCATTTTGTTCATTCATTGTTTTCTGGACATGTTACCATGCTACATTAACACAGCAGGTAACAGAACAGACAGGCCTCCCATGGTTGGCGACAAGTGTATATCATTGTCTCTACCCAAGATGCAACACTGCTCTACCCAACATGCAACGCTGCTGCTCAGAGTTGCTCTTAAGCTCTATTTATCTGGTCAAATCTCACCGGATTCCTGTTTCCAGTACACTTTTAGCATTTGGTTTTTAACAGAGAAGAGTTGGAGTTGCTGAAAACATACAGTATGCAAATGAGAGGGAGACCATGAGTGATATACCCACTGAGATACAAGCATAGGTGTGTCTGTTGTCTGTATAATAGCGTGCGTGCGACAAGTGACAAGTGTCAAGTGTCATACAAGAAGGAAGGCTGGCCATAATGAGAATGAATCCGCACTTCCTGCCGCCCTTCAAAATAAAACCATTTAGAAGGGACAGGCACTGAATGCTGCTATAGCGCCCCCTAAAGGCTAAATGACTAAATACTTCTGATATAGGCTCAGAGTACATCCCTCCACACCTGTACCAAGTTTGGTTAGCATCGGACGATTTTTGTGAAATAGGCCCCACCCACAGAAGATTGGAAGTGGATTATATCGCAATGGTGTGTTTTTTTTTTAACTTCCAAATCAGTGTTGTGCAGGACACTCCTAACATGATGTGTGCGTTGGTTTGGTGAAGATTGGACAAAATTTCTAGGAGAAATGGCAAAAAAACGGTTTTGGACAAAATGCAAAATGGCCGAAAATCTAGTTAGACGCAAATGGGCGTGGCCTAGTTGAGTAGATGCGGGAGGACCCAAGGAATCCAGGGAAAAAAGAATTTTGATGATAAACCCTACGGTTCAAAAGTTATGGACCAAAAGGTAAGGAGGGCTGTTATAGCGCCACCATCTGGTCAATTGGTGCAATTTTTTCGGGGATAGTAAAAGACCCCTCCGTGCACCTCCCTACCAAGTTTCGTAGCTCTAGCTGTTATGGTTTGTGAATGACAGCTAATTTACTGCAAGATTTTGCAAGATTTTTCCAAACCCCATGCAAGTCAATGGGAAAAAAATGGCGCTTAATGGCGAATTGCGGCCAAACCGCTTTCACAAACCCTTAACAAAGTCATAGCACACCTGTCCTCAATAAGCCGGTCATTTTGAGGTCTGGCATGTCTATGTGGCGCAAAAATTGGGGGAGTTATTATTCGTAGAACTTTTTGGCAGATAGAATAATAATAATAAGTATGTGGGATTTCAAGATTGTGCCTTGCTTGTCAGCAAGCACAATAATTATTGCTTTTATCTCGGAAACGGAAGGTGCAATCGTGATTCTGCCCACCACTAGCGTACTTTTTCACCCCGATTCCAACGCCGCCATCATTGAGTCTCTACGAGTTACGGTTGCGGAGATACGTTGCTGTAGCGCCCCCCATAGGCAAACAATAGCGCCCCCTACACGCCAAATGACACTATCTCTTCTGAAATCAACTCAGAAGTGTCAAGTGTCATACAAGAAGGAAGGCTGGCCATAATGACAATGAATCCGCACTTCCTGCCGCCCTTCAAAATAAAACAATTGAGAAGGGACAGGCACTGAATGCTGCTATAGCGCCCCCTAAAGGCTAAATGACAAAATACTTCTGATATAGGCTCAGAGTACATCCCTCCACACCTGTACTACGTTTGGTTAGCATCGGATGATTTTTGTGAAATAGGCCCCACCCACAGAAAGTTGGAAGTGGATTATATCGCAACGGTGTGTTTTTTTTTTTAACTTCCAAATCAGTGTTGTGCAGGACAGTCCCCACATGATGTGTGCGTTGGTTTGGTGAAGATTGGACAAAATTTCTAGGAGAAATGGCAAAAAAACGGTTTTGGACAAAATGCAAAATGGCCGAAAATCTAGTTAGACGCAAATGGGCGTGGCCTAGTTGAGTAGATGCGGGAGGACCCAAGGAATCCAGGGAAAAAAGAATTTTGATGATAAACCCTACGGTTCAAAAGTTATGGACCAAAAGGTAAGGAGGGCTGTTATAGCGCCACCATCTGGTCAATTGGTGCAATTTTTTCGGGGATAGTAAAAGACCCCTCCGTGCACCTCCCTACCAAGTTTCGTAGCTCTAGCTGTTATGGTTTGTGAATGACAGCTAATTTACTGCAAGATTTTGCAAGATTTTTCCAAACCCCATGCAAGTCAATGGGAAAAAAATGGCGCTTAATGGCGAATTGCGGCCAAACCGCTTTCACAAACCCTTAACAAAGTCATAGCACACCTGTCCTCAATAAGCCGGTCATTTTGAGGTCTGGCATGTCTATGTGGCGCAAAAATTGGGGGAGTTATTATTCGTAGAACTTTTTGGCAGATAGAATAATAATAATAAGTATGTGGGATTTCAAGATTGTGCCTTGCTTGTCAGCAAGCACAATAATTATTGCTTTTATCTCGGAAACGGAAGGTGCAATCGTGATTCTGCCCACCACTAGCGTACTTTTTCACCCCGATTCCAACGCCGCCATCATTGAGTCTCTACGAGTTACGGTTGCGGAGATACGTTGCTGTAGCGCCCCCCATAGGCAAACAATAGCGCCCCCTACACGCCAAATGACACTATCTCTTCTGAAATCAACTCAGAAGTGTCAAGTGTCATACAAGAAGGAAGGCTGGCCATAATGACAATGAATCCGCACTTCCTGCCGCCCTTCAAAATAAAACAATTGAGAAGGGACAGGCACTGAATGCTGCTATAGCGCCCCCTAAAGGCTAAATGACAAAATACTTCTGATATAGGCTCAGAGTACATCCCTCCACACCTGTACTACGTTTGGTTAGCATCGGATGATTTTTGTGAAATAGGCCCCACCCACAGAAAGTTGGAAGTGGATTATATCGCAACGGTGTGTTTTTTTTTTTAACTTCCAAATCAGTGTTGTGCAGGACAGTCCCCACATGATGTGTGCGTTGGTTTGGTGAAGATTGGACAAAATTTCAAGGAGAAATGGCAAAAAAACGGTTTTGGACAAAATGCAAAATGGCCGAAAATCTAGTTAGACGCAAATGGGCGTGGCCTAGTTGAGTAGATGCGGGAGGACCCAAGGAATCCAGGGAAAAAAGAATTTTGATGATAAACCCTACGGTTCAAAAGTTATGGACCAAAAGGTAAGGAGGGCTGTTATAGCGCCACCATCTGGTCAATTGGTGCAATTTTTTCGGGGATAGTAAAAGACCCCTCCGTGCACCTCCCTACCAAGTTTCGTAGCTCTAGCTGTTATGGTTTGTGAATGACAGCTAATTTACTGCAAGATTTTGCAAGATTTTTCCAAACCCCATGCAAGTCAATGGGAAAAAAATGGCGCTTAATGGCGAATTGCGGCCAAACCGCTTTCACAAACCCTTAACAAAGTCATAGCACACCTGTCCTCAATAAGCCGGTCATTTTGAGGTCTGGCATGTCTATGTGGCGCAAAAATTGGGGGAGTTATTATTCGTAGAACTTTTTGGCAGATAGAATAATAATAACTAGATGGTCTACATTTCCTAACGAAAATGTAATTGTGCTTGCTGTCCTCGCCATGCACCGCCTGGCTTCCAAAATCCCTGCCCATGGACCTAGGGGGACTAAGTAGTTATGGGGGTGCCTATGTGAGTAAAAGGACTTTGGAGTAGAAGTACTTGGTAGGTGGGGAAGTCAGACTGGTTGTAGCCTACTAGAGAGACACAAAAGGCTAGCCCAATCTCTGCAATCTAAAACTACATTACCTGCAAACTACAGCATCAATAATTACCATGTATTGTAAATGTCTCCAACTGTCTCAAGGAAAATAGGACATGATAACCTCCAGAGAAGTAGTATTCCTTGTAGTGTCATTCATGTTTATGGTTGCGACAACAACTGTTTACAAAACTAGCAGGCTTACCAGAGCTGCAAACACACAAGTGAAAAGCTATCAATGGCTGCATCTAATCAGCCAGTAACTAATGTAGGCTATGTTCCATTATGTTAGTGTAAGAAGTCAAATGTACTGATAATAGTCCCTGGTCACCAAAGTAATGTTACCCTTTTAGTTTTGTTACAGAGTTGCTGATCGGTTGTCATGTGTCCAGTCAGCCAGAGAAGCTGCTTGGGTAGCATGCTAACTAACGCCTAACGCAGTGGTTCTCAACTGGTGTAGCCTCAGGACCCACTATTTTCCTTGTCATGAAGTCGCGACCCAAATTTCAGATTTTTTTTTAAACCACTCAAATTTATTGCACAAAAAATAGCGCATTTATTTAATACACAATGCCTTCATGCACTGTCAAATGAACAAAAAAGTGCAACAGAAGTGCAACTACGGCTAAAAACCAATTGAAATAAGGCAGACTTGAATTACAGGCCTATATGTTTTTAAATTTAAACAAGTCAAACTGGTCATGGTCAGAAAGTCTTATTTGAACTGTATGAAATATGAAATAAAAGGCAGACTTTTCTTGAATCACAGGCAGGCTATATGCTTTTTAGTTAAACTGGTCATAACTTTTAATTAAACTGGGGCCATGCTAATCCAGTTTCAATCATCTGAATTGAACTAAAATTAAATATGAAATGAAAAGGCAGACTTCTCTTGAATTACAGGCAGAGCATATGCTTCAGCTTGTTAAACAAGTGAAACTGGTCAGGCTAATCCAGTTTCAATAATCTGAATTAAAAAAAAAAAAAAAAAAAAAAAAAAAAAAAGTACTGTACTGTAAAACTCCGCGACCCAATCAAAACGGCCCCGCGGCGCTACCCACCAGTTGAGAAACGCTGGCCTAACGCTAGCATTAGCTCAATTAGCTTGTTGCAACTAGTCCCAAACATTGATGAACAGTGTGTCCTAACGCCAGGGGGACAAGGTGTTTGTTTTGGCTGGCTGAGGTTAGCCTATAAGGCACAGTTGTTGTGGCTAACAGCCTCCATTCACACTAGGCTATTCACACTAGGCTATCTCTTCCATTATGTTTTCAAACCCAGCTGGCTGTATAAAATGAACAACCACAAAGTGGTGACACTTACCCATGGGTTCAGTTCATTTTGTTCATTCATTGTTTTCTGGACATGTTACCATGCTACATTAACACAGCAGGTAACAGAACAGACAGGCCTCCCATGGTTGGCGACAAGTGTATATCATTGTCTCTACCCAAGATGCAACACTGCTCTACCCAACATGCAACGCTGCTGCTCAGAGTTGCTCTTAAGCTCTATTTATCTGGTCAAATCTCACCGGATTCCTGTTTCCAGTACACTTTTAGCATTTGGTTTTTAACAGAGAAGAGTTGGAGTTGCTGAAAACATACAGTATGCAAATGAGAGGGAGACCATGAGTGATATACCCACTGAGATACAAGCATAGGTGTGTCTGTTGTCTGTATAATAGCGTGCGTGCGACAAGTGACAAGTGTCAAGTGTCATACAAGAAGGAAGGCTGGCCATAATGAGAATGAATCCGCACTTCCTGCCGCCCTTCAAAATAAAACCATTTAGAAGGGACAGGCACTGAATGCTGCTATAGCGCCCCCTAAAGGCTAAATGACTAAATACTTCTGATATAGGCTCAGAGTACATCCCTCCACACCTGTACCAAGTTTGGTTAGCATCGGACGATTTTTGTGAAATAGGCCCCACCCACAGAAGATTGGAAGTGGATTATATCGCAATGGTGTGTTTTTTTTTTAACTTCCAAATCAGTGTTGTGCAGGACACTCCTAACATGATGTGTGCGTTGGTTTGGTGAAGATTGGACAAAATTTCTAGGAGAAATGGCAAAAAAACGGTTTTGGACAAAATGCAAAATGGCCGAAAATCTAGTTAGACGCAAATGGGCGTGGCCTAGTTGAGTAGATGCGGGAGGACCCAAGGAATCCAGGGAAAAAAGAATTTTGATGATAAACCCTACGGTTCAAAAGTTATGGACCAAAAGGTAAGGAGGGCTGTTATAGCGCCACCATCTGGTCAATTGGTGCAATTTTTTCGGGGATAGTAAAAGACCCCTCCGTGCACCTCCCTACCAAGTTTCGTAGCTCTAGCTGTTATGGTTTGTGAATGACAGCTAATTTACTGCAAGATTTTGCAAGATTTTTCCAAACCCCATGCAAGTCAATGGGAAAAAAATGGCGCTTAATGGCGAATTGCGGCCAAACCGCTTTCACAAACCCTTAACAAAGTCATAGCACACCTGTCCTCAATAAGCCGGTCATTTTGAGGTCTGGCATGTCTATGTGGCGCAAAAATTGGGGGAGTTATTATTCGTAGAACTTTTTGGCAGATAGAATAATAATAATAAGTATGTGGGATTTCAAGATTGTGCCTTGCTTGTCAGCAAGCACAATAATTATTGCTTTTATCTCGGAAACGGAAGGTGCAATCGTGATTCTGCCCACCACTAGCGTACTTTTTCACCCCGATTCCAACGCCGCCATCATTGAGTCTCTACGAGTTACGGTTGCGGAGATACGTTGCTGTAGCGCCCCCCATAGGCAAACAATAGCGCCCCCTACACGCCAAATGACACTATCTCTTCTGAAATCAACTCAGAAGTGTCAAGTGTCATACAAGAAGGAAGGCTGGCCATAATGACAATGAATCCGCACTTCCTGCCGCCCTTCAAAATAAAACAATTGAGAAGGGACAGGCACTGAATGCTGCTATAGCGCCCCCTAAAGGCTAAATGACAAAATACTTCTGATATAGGCTCAGAGTACATCCCTCCACACCTGTACTACGTTTGGTTAGCATCGGATGATTTTTGTGAAATAGGCCCCACCCACAGAAAGTTGGAAGTGGATTATATCGCAACGGTGTGTTTTTTTTTTTAACTTCCAAATCAGTGTTGTGCAGGACAGTCCCCACATGATGTGTGCGTTGGTTTGGTGAAGATTGGACAAAATTTCAAGGAGAAATGGCAAAAAAACGGTTTTGGACAAAATGCAAAATGGCCGAAAATCTAGTCAGACGCAAATGGGCGTGGCCTAGTTGAGTAGATGCGGGAGGACCCAAGGAATCCAGGGAAAAAAGAATTTTGATGATAAACCCTACGGTTCAAAAGTTATGGACCAAAAGGTAAGGAGGGCTGTTATAGCGCCACCATCTGGTCAATTGGTGCAATTTTTTCGGGGATAGTAAAAGACCCCTCCGTGCACCTCCCTACCAAGTTTCGTAGCTCTAGCTGTTATGGTTTGTGAATGACAGCTAATTTACTGCAAGATTTTGCAAGATTTTTCCAAACCCCATGCAAGTCAATGGGAAAAAAATGGCGCTTAATGGCGAATTGCGGCCAAACCGCTTTCACAAACCCTTAACAAAGTCATAGCACACCTGTCCTCAATAAGCCGGTCATTTTGAGGTCTGGCATGTCTATGTGGCGCAAAAATTGGGGGAGTTATTATTCGTAGAACTTTTTGGCAGATAGAATAATAATAACTAGATGGTCTACATTTCCTAACGAAAATGTAATTGTGCTTGCTGTCCTCGCCATGCACCGCCTGGCTTCCAAAATCCCTGCCCATGGACCTAGGGGGACTAAGTAGTTATGGGGGTGCCTATGTGAGTAAAAGGACTTTGGAGTAGAAGTACTTGGTAGGTGGGGAAGTCAGACTGGTTGTAGCCTACTAGAGAGACACAAAAGGCTAGCCCAATCTCTGCAATCTAAAACTACATTACCTGCAAACTACAGCATCAATAATTACCATGTATTGTAAATGTCTCCAACTGTCTCAAGGAAAATAGGACATGATAACCTCCAGAGAAGTAGTATTCCTTGTAGTGTCATTCATGTTTATGGTTGCGACAACAACTGTTTACAAAACTAGCAGGCTTACCAGAGCTGCAAACACACAAGTGAAAAGCTATCAATGGCTGCATCTAATCAGCCAGTAACTAATGTAGGCTATGTTCCATTATGTTAGTGTAAGAAGTCAAATGTACTGATAATAGTCCCTGGTCACCAAAGTAATGTTACCCTTTTAGTTTTGTTACAGAGTTGCTGATCGGTTGTCATGTGTCCAGTCAGCCAGAGAAGCTGCTTGGGTAGCATGCTAACTAACGCCTAACGCAGTGGTTCTCAACTGGTGTAGCCTCAGGACCCACTATTTTCCTTGTCATGAAGTCGCGACCCAAATTTCAGATTTTTTTTTAAACCACTCAAATTTATTGCACAAAAAATAGCGCATTTATTTAATACACAATGCCTTCATGCACTGTCAAATGAACAAAAAAGTGCAACAGAAGTGCAACTACGGCTAAAAACCAATTGAAATAAGGCAGACTTGAATTACAGGCCTATATGTTTTTAAATTTAAACAAGTCAAACTGGTCATGGTCAGAAAGTCTTATTTGAACTGTATGAAATATGAAATAAAAGGCAGACTTTTCTTGAATCACAGGCAGGCTATATGCTTTTTAGTTAAACTGGTCATAACTTTTAATTAAACTGGGGCCATGCTAATCCAGTTTCAATCATCTGAATTGAACTAAAATTAAATATGAAATGAAAAGGCAGACTTCTCTTGAATTACAGGCAGAGCATATGCTTCAGCTTGTTAAACAAGTGAAACTGGTCAGGCTAATCCAGTTTCAATAATCTGAATTAAAAAAAAAAAAAAAAAAAAAAAAAAAAAAAGTACTGTACTGTAAAACTCCGCGACCCAATCAAAACGGCCCCGCGGCGCTACCCACCAGTTGAGAAACGCTGGCCTAACGCTAGCATTAGCTCAATTAGCTTGTTGCAACTAGTCCCAAACATTGATGAACAGTGTGTCCTAACGCCAGGGGGACAAGGTGTTTGTTTTGGCTGGCTGAGGTTAGCCTATAAGGCACAGTTGTTGTGGCTAACAGCCTCCATTCACACTAGGCTATTCACACTAGGCTATCTCTTCCATTATGTTTTCAAACCCAGCTGGCTGTATAAAATGAACAACCACAAAGTGGTGACACTTACCCATGGGTTCAGTTCATTTTGTTCATTCATTGTTTTCTGGACATGTTACCATGCTACATTAACACAGCAGGTAACAGAACAGACAGGCCTCCCATGGTTGGCGACAAGTGTATATCATTGTCTCTACCCAAGATGCAACACTGCTCTACCCAACATGCAACGCTGCTGCTCAGAGTTGCTCTTAAGCTCTATTTATCTGGTCAAATCTCACCGGATTCCTGTTTCCAGTACACTTTTAGCATTTGGTTTTTAACAGAGAAGAGTTGGAGTTGCTGAAAACATACAGTATGCAAATGAGAGGGAGACCATGAGTGATATACCCACTGAGATACAAGCATAGGTGTGTCTGTTGTCTGTATAATAGCGTGCGTGCGACAAGTGACAAGTGTCAAGTGTCATACAAGAAGGAAGGCTGGCCATAATGAGAATGAATCCGCACTTCCTGCCGCCCTTCAAAATAAAACCATTTAGAAGGGACAGGCACTGAATGCTGCTATAGCGCCCCCTAAAGGCTAAATGACTAAATACTTCTGATATAGGCTCAGAGTACATCCCTCCACACCTGTACCAAGTTTGGTTAGCATCGGACGATTTTTGTGAAATAGGCCCCACCCACAGAAGATTGGAAGTGGATTATATCGCAATGGTGTGTTTTTTTTTTAACTTCCAAATCAGTGTTGTGCAGGACACTCCTAACATGATGTGTGCGTTGGTTTGGTGAAGATTGGACAAAATTTCTAGGAGAAATGGCAAAAAAACGGTTTTGGACAAAATGCAAAATGGCCGAAAATCTAGTTAGACGCAAATGGGCGTGGCCTAGTTGAGTAGATGCGGGAGGACCCAAGGAATCCAGGGAAAAAAGAATTTTGATGATAAACCCTACGGTTCAAAAGTTATGGACCAAAAGGTAAGGAGGGCTGTTATAGCGCCACCATCTGGTCAATTGGTGCAATTTTTTCGGGGATAGTAAAAGACCCCTCCGTGCACCTCCCTACCAAGTTTCGTAGCTCTAGCTGTTATGGTTTGTGAATGACAGCTAATTTACTGCAAGATTTTGCAAGATTTTTCCAAACCCCATGCAAGTCAATGGGAAAAAAATGGCGCTTAATGGCGAATTGCGGCCAAACCGCTTTCACAAACCCTTAACAAAGTCATAGCACACCTGTCCTCAATAAGCCGGTCATTTTGAGGTCTGGCATGTCTATGTGGCGCAAAAATTGGGGGAGTTATTATTCGTAGAACTTTTTGGCAGATAGAATAATAATAATAAGTATGTGGGATTTCAAGATTGTGCCTTGCTTGTCAGCAAGCACAATAATTATTGCTTTTATCTCGGAAACGGAAGGTGCAATCGTGATTCTGCCCACCACTAGCGTACTTTTTCACCCCGATTCCAACGCCGCCATCATTGAGTCTCTACGAGTTACGGTTGCGGAGATACGTTGCTGTAGCGCCCCCCATAGGCAAACAATAGCGCCCCCTACACGCCAAATGACACTATCTCTTCTGAAATCAACTCAGAAGTGTCAAGTGTCATACAAGAAGGAAGGCTGGCCATAATGACAATGAATCCGCACTTCCTGCCGCCCTTCAAAATAAAACAATTGAGAAGGGACAGGCACTGAATGCTGCTATAGCGCCCCCTAAAGGCTAAATGACAAAATACTTCTGATATAGGCTCAGAGTACATCCCTCCACACCTGTACTACGTTTGGTTAGCATCGGATGATTTTTGTGAAATAGGCCCCACCCACAGAAAGTTGGAAGTGGATTATATCGCAACGGTGTGTTTTTTTTTTTAACTTCCAAATCAGTGTTGTGCAGGACAGTCCCCACATGATGTGTGCGTTGGTTTGGTGAAGATTGGACAAAATTTCAAGGAGAAATGGCAAAAAAACGGTTTTGGACAAAATGCAAAATGGCCGAAAATCTAGTTAGACGCAAATGGGCGTGGCCTAGTTGAGTAGATGCGGGAGGACCCAAGGAATCCAGGGAAAAAAGAATTTTGATGATAAACCCTACGGTTCAAAAGTTATGGACCAAAAGGTAAGGAGGGCTGTTATAGCGCCACCATCTGGTCAATTGGTGCAATTTTTTCGGGGATAGTAAAAGACCCCTCCGTGCACCTCCCTACCAAGTTTCGTAGCTCTAGCTGTTATGGTTTGTGAATGACAGCTAATTTACTGCAAGATTTTGCAAGATTTTTCCAAACCCCATGCAAGTCAATGGGAAAAAAATGGCGCTTAATGGCGAATTGCGGCCAAACCGCTTTCACAAACCCTTAACAAAGTCATAGCACACCTGTCCTCAATAAGCCGGTCATTTTGAGGTCTGGCATGTCTATGTGGCGCAAAAATTGGGGGAGTTATTATTCGTAGAACTTTTTGGCAGATAGAATAATAATAATAAGTATGTGGGATTTCAAGATTGTGCCTTGCTTGTCAGCAAGCACAATAATTATTGCTTTTATCTCGGAAACGGAAGGTGCAATCGTGATTCTGCCCACCACTAGCGTACTTTTTCACCCCGATTCCAACGCCGCCATCATTGAGTCTCTACGAGTTACGGTTGCGGAGATACGTTGCTGTAGCGCCCCCCATAGGCAAACAATAGCGCCCCCTACACGCCAAATGACACTATCTCTTCTGAAATCAACTCAGAAGTGTCAAGTGTCATACAAGAAGGAAGGCTGGCCATAATGACAATGAATCCGCACTTCCTGCCGCCCTTCAAAATAAAACAATTGAGAAGGGACAGGCACTGAATGCTGCTATAGCGCCCCCTAAAGGCTAAATGACAAAATACTTCTGATATAGGCTCAGAGTACATCCCTCCACACCTGTACTACGTTTGGTTAGCATCGGATGATTTTTGTGAAATAGGCCCCACCCACAGAAAGTTGGAAGTGGATTATATCGCAACGGTGTGTTTTTTTTTTTAACTTCCAAATCAGTGTTGTGCAGGACAGTCCCCACATGATGTGTGCGTTGGTTTGGTGAAGATTGGACAAAATTTCAAGGAGAAATGGCAAAAAAACGGTTTTGGACAAAATGCAAAATGGCCGAAAATCTAGTTAGACGCAAATGGGCGTGGCCTAGTTGAGTAGATGCGGGAGGACCCAAGGAATCCAGGGAAAAAAGAATTTTGATGATAAACCCTACGGTTCAAAAGTTATGGACCAAAAGGTAAGGAGGGCTGTTATAGCGCCACCATCTGGTCAATTGGTGCAATTTTTTCGGGGATAGTAAAAGACCCCTCCGTGCACCTCCCTACCAAGTTTCGTAGCTCTAGCTGTTATGGTTTGTGAATGACAGCTAATTTACTGCAAGATTTTGCAAGATTTTTCCAAACCCCATGCAAGTCAATGGGAAAAAAATGGCGCTTAATGGCGAATTGCGGCCAAACCGCTTTCACAAACCCTTAACAAAGTCATAGCACACCTGTCCTCAATAAGCCGGTCATTTTGAGGTCTGGCATGTCTATGTGGCGCAAAAATTGGGGGAGTTATTATTCGTAGAACTTTTTGGCAGATAGAATAATAATAATAAGTATGTGGGATTTCAAGATTGTGCCTTGCTTGTCAGCAAGCACAATAATTATTGCTTTTATCTCGGAAACGGAAGGTGCAATCGTGATTCTGCCCACCACTAGCGTACTTTTTCACCCCGATTCCAACGCCGCCATCATTGAGTCTCTACGAGTTACGGTTGCGGAGATACGTTGCTGTAGCGCCCCCCATAGGCAAACAATAGCGCCCCCTACACGCCAAATGACACTATCTCTTCTGAAATCAACTCAGAAGTGTCAAGTGTCATACAAGAAGGAAGGCTGGCCATAATGACAATGAATCCGCACTTCCTGCCGCCCTTCAAAATAAAACAATTGAGAAGGGACAGGCACTGAATGCTGCTATAGCGCCCCCTAAAGGCTAAATGACAAAATACTTCTGATATAGGCTCAGAGTACATCCCTCCACACCTGTACTACGTTTGGTTAGCATCGGATGATTTTTGTGAAATAGGCCCCACCCACAGAAAGTTGGAAGTGGATTATATCGCAACGGTGTGTTTTTTTTTTTAACTTCCAAATCAGTGTTGTGCAGGACAGTCCCCACATGATGTGTGCGTTGGTTTGGTGAAGATTGGACAAAATTTCAAGGAGAAATGGCAAAAAAACGGTTTTGGACAAAATGCAAAATGGCCGAAAATCTAGTTAGACGCAAATGGGCGTGGCCTAGTTGAGTAGATGCGGGAGGACCCAAGGAATCCAGGGAAAAAAGAATTTTGATGATAAACCCTACGGTTCAAAAGTTATGGACCAAAAGGTAAGGAGGGCTGTTATAGCGCCACCATCTGGTCAATTGGTGCAATTTTTTCGGGGATAGTAAAAGACCCCTCCGTGCACCTCCCTACCAAGTTTCGTAGCTCTAGCTGTTATGGTTTGTGAATGACAGCTAATTTACTGCAAGATTTTGCAAGATTTTTCCAAACCCCATGCAAGTCAATGGGAAAAAAATGGCGCTTAATGGCGAATTGCGGCCAAACCGCTTTCACAAACCCTTAACAAAGTCATAGCACACCTGTCCTCAATAAGCCGGTCATTTTGAGGTCTGGCATGTCTATGTGGCGCAAAAATTGGGGGAGTTATTATTCGTAGAACTTTTTGGCAGATAGAATAATAATAATAAGTATGTGGGATTTCAAGATTGTGCCTTGCTTGTCAGCAAGCACAATAATTATTGCTTTTATCTCGGAAACGGAAGGTGCAATCGTGATTCTGCCCACCACTAGCGTACTTTTTCACCCCGATTCCAACGCCGCCATCATTGAGTCTCTACGAGTTACGGTTGCGGAGATACGTTGCTGTAGCGCCCCCCATAGGCAAACAATAGCGCCCCCTACACGCCAAATGACACTATCTCTTCTGAAATCAACTCAGAAGTGTCAAGTGTCATACAAGAAGGAAGGCTGGCCATAATGACAATGAATCCGCACTTCCTGCCGCCCTTCAAAATAAAACAATTGAGAAGGGACAGGCACTGAATGCTGCTATAGCGCCCCCTAAAGGCTAAATGACAAAATACTTCTGATATAGGCTCAGAGTACATCCCTCCACACCTGTACTACGTTTGGTTAGCATCGGATGATTTTTGTGAAATAGGCCCCACCCACAGAAAGTTGGAAGTGGATTATATCGCAACGGTGTGTTTTTTTTTTTAACTTCCAAATCAGTGTTGTGCAGGACAGTCCCCACATGATGTGTGCGTTGGTTTGGTGAAGATTGGACAAAATTTCAAGGAGAAATGGCAAAAAAACGGTTTTGGACAAAATGCAAAATGGCCGAAAATCTAGTCAGACGCAAATGGGCGTGGCCTAGTTGAGTAGATGCGGGAGGACCCAAGGAATCCAGGGAAAAAAGAATTTTGATGATAAACCCTACGGTTCAAAAGTTATGGACCAAAAGGTAAGGAGGGCTGTTATAGCGCCACCATCTGGTCAATTGGTGCAATTTTTTCGGGGATAGTAAAAGACCCCTCCGTGCACCTCCCTACCAAGTTTCGTAGCTCTAGCTGTTATGGTTTGTGAATGACAGCTAATTTACTGCAAGATTTTGCAAGATTTTTCCAAACCCCATGCAAGTCAATGGGAAAAAAATGGCGCTTAATGGCGAATTGCGGCCAAACCGCTTTCACAAACCCTTAACAAAGTCATAGCACACCTGTCCTCAATAAGCCGGTCATTTTGAGGTCTGGCATGTCTATGTGGCGCAAAAATTGGGGGAGTTATTATTCGTAGAACTTTTTGGCAGATAGAATAATAATAACTAGATGGTCTACATTTCCTAACGAAAATGTAATTGTGCTTGCTGTCCTCGCCATGCACCGCCTGGCTTCCAAAATCCCTGCCCATGGACCTAGGGGGACTAAGTAGTTATGGGGGTGCCTATGTGAGTAAAAGGACTTTGGAGTAGAAGTACTTGGTAGGTGGGGAAGTCAGACTGGTTGTAGCCTACTAGAGAGACACAAAAGGCTAGCCCAATCTCTGCAATCTAAAACTACATTACCTGCAAACTACAGCATCAATAATTACCATGTATTGTAAATGTCTCCAACTGTCTCAAGGAAAATAGGACATGATAACCTCCAGAGAAGTAGTATTCCTTGTAGTGTCATTCATGTTTATGGTTGCGACAACAACTGTTTACAAAACTAGCAGGCTTACCAGAGCTGCAAACACACAAGTGAAAAGCTATCAATGGCTGCATCTAATCAGCCAGTAACTAATGTAGGCTATGTTCCATTATGTTAGTGTAAGAAGTCAAATGTACTGATAATAGTCCCTGGTCACCAAAGTAATGTTACCCTTTTAGTTTTGTTACAGAGTTGCTGATCGGTTGTCATGTGTCCAGTCAGCCAGAGAAGCTGCTTGGGTAGCATGCTAACTAACGCCTAACGCAGTGGTTCTCAACTGGTGTAGCCTCAGGACCCACTATTTTCCTTGTCATGAAGTCGCGACCCAAATTTCAGATTTTTTTTTAAACCACTCAAATTTATTGCACAAAAAATAGCGCATTTATTTAATACACAATGCCTTCATGCACTGTCAAATGAACAAAAAAGTGCAACAGAAGTGCAACTACGGCTAAAAACCAATTGAAATAAGGCAGACTTGAATTACAGGCCTATATGTTTTTAAATTTAAACAAGTCAAACTGGTCATGGTCAGAAAGTCTTATTTGAACTGTATGAAATATGAAATAAAAGGCAGACTTTTCTTGAATCACAGGCAGGCTATATGCTTTTTAGTTAAACTGGTCATAACTTTTAATTAAACTGGGGCCATGCTAATCCAGTTTCAATCATCTGAATTGAACTAAAATTAAATATGAAATGAAAAGGCAGACTTCTCTTGAATTACAGGCAGAGCATATGCTTCAGCTTGTTAAACAAGTGAAACTGGTCAGGCTAATCCAGTTTCAATAATCTGAATTAAAAAAAAAAAAAAAAAAAAAAAAAAAAAAAGTACTGTACTGTAAAACTCCGCGACCCAATCAAAACGGCCCCGCGGCGCTACCCACCAGTTGAGAAACGCTGGCCTAACGCTAGCATTAGCTCAATTAGCTTGTTGCAACTAGTCCCAAACATTGATGAACAGTGTGTCCTAACGCCAGGGGGACAAGGTGTTTGTTTTGGCTGGCTGAGGTTAGCCTATAAGGCACAGTTGTTGTGGCTAACAGCCTCCATTCACACTAGGCTATTCACACTAGGCTATCTCTTCCATTATGTTTTCAAACCCAGCTGGCTGTATAAAATGAACAACCACAAAGTGGTGACACTTACCCATGGGTTCAGTTCATTTTGTTCATTCATTGTTTTCTGGACATGTTACCATGCTACATTAACACAGCAGGTAACAGAACAGACAGGCCTCCCATGGTTGGCGACAAGTGTATATCATTGTCTCTACCCAAGATGCAACACTGCTCTACCCAACATGCAACGCTGCTGCTCAGAGTTGCTCTTAAGCTCTATTTATCTGGTCAAATCTCACCGGATTCCTGTTTCCAGTACACTTTTAGCATTTGGTTTTTAACAGAGAAGAGTTGGAGTTGCTGAAAACATACAGTATGCAAATGAGAGGGAGACCATGAGTGATATACCCACTGAGATACAAGCATAGGTGTGTCTGTTGTCTGTATAATAGCGTGCGTGCGACAAGTGACAAGTGTCAAGTGTCATACAAGAAGGAAGGCTGGCCATAATGAGAATGAATCCGCACTTCCTGCCGCCCTTCAAAATAAAACCATTTAGAAGGGACAGGCACTGAATGCTGCTATAGCGCCCCCTAAAGGCTAAATGACTAAATACTTCTGATATAGGCTCAGAGTACATCCCTCCACACCTGTACCAAGTTTGGTTAGCATCGGACGATTTTTGTGAAATAGGCCCCACCCACAGAAGATTGGAAGTGGATTATATCGCAATGGTGTGTTTTTTTTTTAACTTCCAAATCAGTGTTGTGCAGGACACTCCTAACATGATGTGTGCGTTGGTTTGGTGAAGATTGGACAAAATTTCTAGGAGAAATGGCAAAAAAACGGTTTTGGACAAAATGCAAAATGGCCGAAAATCTAGTTAGACGCAAATGGGCGTGGCCTAGTTGAGTAGATGCGGGAGGACCCAAGGAATCCAGGGAAAAAAGAATTTTGATGATAAACCCTACGGTTCAAAAGTTATGGACCAAAAGGTAAGGAGGGCTGTTATAGCGCCACCATCTGGTCAATTGGTGCAATTTTTTCGGGGATAGTAAAAGACCCCTCCGTGCACCTCCCTACCAAGTTTCGTAGCTCTAGCTGTTATGGTTTGTGAATGACAGCTAATTTACTGCAAGATTTTGCAAGATTTTTCCAAACCCCATGCAAGTCAATGGGAAAAAAATGGCGCTTAATGGCGAATTGCGGCCAAACCGCTTTCACAAACCCTTAACAAAGTCATAGCACACCTGTCCTCAATAAGCCGGTCATTTTGAGGTCTGGCATGTCTATGTGGCGCAAAAATTGGGGGAGTTATTATTCGTAGAACTTTTTGGCAGATAGAATAATAATAATAAGTATGTGGGATTTCAAGATTGTGCCTTGCTTGTCAGCAAGCACAATAATTATTGCTTTTATCTCGGAAACGGAAGGTGCAATCGTGATTCTGCCCACCACTAGCGTACTTTTTCACCCCGATTCCAACGCCGCCATCATTGAGTCTCTACGAGTTACGGTTGCGGAGATACGTTGCTGTAGCGCCCCCCATAGGCAAACAATAGCGCCCCCTACACGCCAAATGACACTATCTCTTCTGAAATCAACTCAGAAGTGTCAAGTGTCATACAAGAAGGAAGGCTGGCCATAATGACAATGAATCCGCACTTCCTGCCGCCCTTCAAAATAAAACAATTGAGAAGGGACAGGCACTGAATGCTGCTATAGCGCCCCCTAAAGGCTAAATGACAAAATACTTCTGATATAGGCTCAGAGTACATCCCTCCACACCTGTACTACGTTTGGTTAGCATCGGATGATTTTTGTGAAATAGGCCCCACCCACAGAAAGTTGGAAGTGGATTATATCGCAACGGTGTGTTTTTTTTTTTAACTTCCAAATCAGTGTTGTGCAGGACAGTCCCCACATGATGTGTGCGTTGGTTTGGTGAAGATTGGACAAAATTTCAAGGAGAAATGGCAAAAAAACGGTTTTGGACAAAATGCAAAATGGCCGAAAATCTAGTCAGACGCAAATGGGCGTGGCCTAGTTGAGTAGATGCGGGAGGACCCAAGGAATCCAGGGAAAAAAGAATTTTGATGATAAACCCTACGGTTCAAAAGTTATGGACCAAAAGGTAAGGAGGGCTGTTATAGCGCCACCATCTGGTCAATTGGTGCAATTTTTTCGGGGATAGTAAAAGACCCCTCCGTGCACCTCCCTACCAAGTTTCGTAGCTCTAGCTGTTATGGTTTGTGAATGACAGCTAATTTACTGCAAGATTTTGCAAGATTTTTCCAAACCCCATGCAAGTCAATGGGAAAAAAATGGCGCTTAATGGCGAATTGCGGCCAAACCGCTTTCACAAACCCTTAACAAAGTCATAGCACACCTGTCCTCAATAAGCCGGTCATTTTGAGGTCTGGCATGTCTATGTGGCGCAAAAATTGGGGGAGTTATTATTCGTAGAACTTTTTGGCAGATAGAATAATAATAACTAGATGGTCTACATTTCCTAACGAAAATGTAATTGTGCTTGCTGTCCTCGCCATGCACCGCCTGGCTTCCAAAATCCCTGCCCATGGACCTAGGGGGACTAAGTAGTTATGGGGGTGCCTATGTGAGTAAAAGGACTTTGGAGTAGAAGTACTTGGTAGGTGGGGAAGTCAGACTGGTTGTAGCCTACTAGAGAGACACAAAAGGCTAGCCCAATCTCTGCAATCTAAAACTACATTACCTGCAAACTACAGCATCAATAATTACCATGTATTGTAAATGTCTCCAACTGTCTCAAGGAAAATAGGACATGATAACCTCCAGAGAAGTAGTATTCCTTGTAGTGTCATTCATGTTTATGGTTGCGACAACAACTGTTTACAAAACTAGCAGGCTTACCAGAGCTGCAAACACACAAGTGAAAAGCTATCAATGGCTGCATCTAATCAGCCAGTAACTAATGTAGGCTATGTTCCATTATGTTAGTGTAAGAAGTCAAATGTACTGATAATAGTCCCTGGTCACCAAAGTAATGTTACCCTTTTAGTTTTGTTACAGAGTTGCTGATCGGTTGTCATGTGTCCAGTCAGCCAGAGAAGCTGCTTGGGTAGCATGCTAACTAACGCCTAACGCAGTGGTTCTCAACTGGTGTAGCCTCAGGACCCACTATTTTCCTTGTCATGAAGTCGCGACCCAAATTTCAGATTTTTTTTTAAACCACTCAAATTTATTGCACAAAAAATAGCGCATTTATTTAATACACAATGCCTTCATGCACTGTCAAATGAACAAAAAAGTGCAACAGAAGTGCAACTACGGCTAAAAACCAATTGAAATAAGGCAGACTTGAATTACAGGCCTATATGTTTTTAAATTTAAACAAGTCAAACTGGTCATGGTCAGAAAGTCTTATTTGAACTGTATGAAATATGAAATAAAAGGCAGACTTTTCTTGAATCACAGGCAGGCTATATGCTTTTTAGTTAAACTGGTCATAACTTTTAATTAAACTGGGGCCATGCTAATCCAGTTTCAATCATCTGAATTGAACTAAAATTAAATATGAAATGAAAAGGCAGACTTCTCTTGAATTACAGGCAGAGCATATGCTTCAGCTTGTTAAACAAGTGAAACTGGTCAGGCTAATCCAGTTTCAATAATCTGAATTAAAAAAAAAAAAAAAAAAAAAAAAAAAAAAAGTACTGTACTGTAAAACTCCGCGACCCAATCAAAACGGCCCCGCGGCGCTACCCACCAGTTGAGAAACGCTGGCCTAACGCTAGCATTAGCTCAATTAGCTTGTTGCAACTAGTCCCAAACATTGATGAACAGTGTGTCCTAACGCCAGGGGGACAAGGTGTTTGTTTTGGCTGGCTGAGGTTAGCCTATAAGGCACAGTTGTTGTGGCTAACAGCCTCCATTCACACTAGGCTATTCACACTAGGCTATCTCTTCCATTATGTTTTCAAACCCAGCTGGCTGTATAAAATGAACAACCACAAAGTGGTGACACTTACCCATGGGTTCAGTTCATTTTGTTCATTCATTGTTTTCTGGACATGTTACCATGCTACATTAACACAGCAGGTAACAGAACAGACAGGCCTCCCATGGTTGGCGACAAGTGTATATCATTGTCTCTACCCAAGATGCAACACTGCTCTACCCAACATGCAACGCTGCTGCTCAGAGTTGCTCTTAAGCTCTATTTATCTGGTCAAATCTCACCGGATTCCTGTTTCCAGT
This sequence comes from Poromitra crassiceps, assembly GCF_964638095.1. Classification (NCBI taxonomy): domain Eukaryota; kingdom Metazoa; phylum Chordata; class Actinopteri; order Beryciformes; family Melamphaidae; genus Poromitra; species Poromitra crassiceps. The sequence continues at coordinate 90,464 of NW_028152062.1, forward strand.
ACACTTTTAGCATTTGGTTTTTAACAGAGAAGAGTTGGAGTTGCTGAAAACATACAGTATGCAAATGAGAGGGAGACCATGAGTGATATACCCACTGAGATACAAGCATAGGTGTGTCTGTTGTCTGTATAATAGCGTGCGTGCGACAAGTGACAAGTGTCAAGTGTCATACAAGAAGGAAGGCTGGCCATAATGAGAATGAATCCGCACTTCCTGCCGCCCTTCAAAATAAAACCATTTAGAAGGGACAGGCACTGAATGCTGCTATAGCGCCCCCTAAAGGCTAAATGACTAAATACTTCTGATATAGGCTCAGAGTACATCCCTCCACACCTGTACTACGTTTGGTTAGCATCGGATGATTTTTGTGAAATAGGCCCCACCCACAGAAAGTTGGAAGTGGATTATATCGCAACGGTGTGTTTTTTTTTTTAACTTCCAAATCAGTGTTGTGCAGGACAGTCCCCACATGATGTGTGCGTTGGTTTGGTGAAGATTGGACAAAATTTCAAGGAGAAATGGCAAAAAAACGGTTTTGGACAAAATGCAAAATGGCCGAAAATCTAGTTAGACGCAAATGGGCGTGGCCTAGTTGAGTAGATGCGGGAGGACCCAAGGAATCCAGGGAAAAAAGAATTTTGATGATAAACCCTACGGTTCAAAAGTTATGGACCAAAAGGTAAGGAGGGCTGTTATAGCGCCACCATCTGGTCAATTGGTGCAATTTTTTCGGGGATAGTAAAAGACCCCTCCGTGCACCTCCCTACCAAGTTTCGTAGCTCTAGCTGTTATGGTTTGTGAATGACAGCTAATTTACTGCAAGATTTTGCAAGATTTTTCCAAACCCCATGCAAGTCAATGGGAAAAAAATGGCGCTTAATGGCGAATTGCGGCCAAACCGCTTTCACAAACCCTTAACAAAGTCATAGCACACCTGTCCTCAATAAGCCGGTCATTTTGAGGTCTGGCATGTCTATGTGGCGCAAAAATTGGGGGAGTTATTATTCGTAGAACTTTTTGGCAGATAGAATAATAATAACTAGATGGTCTACATTTCCTAACGAAAATGTAATTGTGCTTGCTGTCCTCGCCATGCACCGCCTGGCTTCCAAAATCCCTGCCCATGGACCTAGGGGGACTAAGTAGTTATGGGGGTGCCTATGTGAGTAAAAGGACTTTGGAGTAGAAGTACTTGGTAGGTGGGGAAGTCAGACTGGTTGTAGCCTACTAGAGAGACACAAAAGGCTAGCCCAATCTCTGCAATCTAAAACTACATTACCTGCAAACTACAGCATCAATAATTACCATGTATTGTAAATGTCTCCAACTGTCTCAAGGAAAATAGGACATGATAACCTCCAGAGAAGTAGTATTCCTTGTAGTGTCATTCATGTTTATGGTTGCGACAACAACTGTTTACAAAACTAGCAGGCTTACCAGAGCTGCAAACACACAAGTGAAAAGCTATCAATGGCTGCATCTAATCAGCCAGTAACTAATGTAGGCTATGTTCCATTATGTTAGTGTAAGAAGTCAAATGTACTGATAATAGTCCCTGGTCACCAAAGTAATGTTACCCTTTTAGTTTTGTTACAGAGTTGCTGATCGGTTGTCATGTGTCCAGTCAGCCAGAGAAGCTGCTTGGGTAGCATGCTAACTAACGCCTAACGCAGTGGTTCTCAACTGGTGTAGCCTCAGGACCCACTATTTTCCTTGTCATGAAGTCGCGACCCAAATTTCAGATTTTTTTTTAAACCACTCAAATTTATTGCACAAAAAATAGCGCATTTATTTAATACACAATGCCTTCATGCACTGTCAAATGAACAAAAAAGTGCAACAGAAGTGCAACTACGGCTAAAAACCAATTGAAATAAGGCAGACTTGAATTACAGGCCTATATGTTTTTAAATTTAAACAAGTCAAACTGGTCATGGTCAGAAAGTCTTATTTGAACTGTATGAAATATGAAATAAAAGGCAGACTTTTCTTGAATCACAGGCAGGCTATATGCTTTTTAGTTAAACTGGTCATAACTTTTAATTAAACTGGGGCCATGCTAATCCAGTTTCAATCATCTGAATTGAACTAAAATTAAATATGAAATGAAAAGGCAGACTTCTCTTGAATTACAGGCAGAGCATATGCTTCAGCTTGTTAAACAAGTGAAACTGGTCAGGCTAATCCAGTTTCAATAATCTGAATTAAAAAAAAAAAAAAAAAAAAAAAAAAAAAAAGTACTGTACTGTAAAACTCCGCGACCCAATCAAAACGGCCCCGCGGCGCTACCCACCAGTTGAGAAACGCTGGCCTAACGCTAGCATTAGCTCAATTAGCTTGTTGCAACTAGTCCCAAACATTGATGAACAGTGTGTCCTAACGCCAGGGGGACAAGGTGTTTGTTTTGGCTGGCTGAGGTTAGCCTATAAGGCACAGTTGTTGTGGCTAACAGCCTCCATTCACACTAGGCTATTCACACTAGGCTATCTCTTCCATTATGTTTTCAAACCCAGCTGGCTGTATAAAATGAACAACCACAAAGTGGTGACACTTACCCATGGGTTCAGTTCATTTTGTTCATTCATTGTTTTCTGGACATGTTACCATGCTACATTAACACAGCAGGTAACAGAACAGACAGGCCTCCCATGGTTGGCGACAAGTGTATATCATTGTCTCTACCCAAGATGCAACACTGCTCTACCCAACATGCAACGCTGCTGCTCAGAGTTGCTCTTAAGCTCTATTTATCTGGTCAAATCTCACCGGATTCCTGTTTCCAGTACACTTTTAGCATTTGGTTTTTAACAGAGAAGAGTTGGAGTTGCTGAAAACATACAGTATGCAAATGAGAGGGAGACCATGAGTGATATACCCACTGAGATACAAGCATAGGTGTGTCTGTTGTCTGTATAATAGCGTGCGTGCGACAAGTGACAAGTGTCAAGTGTCATACAAGAAGGAAGGCTGGCCATAATGAGAATGAATCCGCACTTCCTGCCGCCCTTCAAAATAAAACCATTTAGAAGGGACAGGCACTGAATGCTGCTATAGCGCCCCCTAAAGGCTAAATGACTAAATACTTCTGATATAGGCTCAGAGTACATCCCTCCACACCTGTACCAAGTTTGGTTAGCATCGGACGATTTTTGTGAAATAGGCCCCACCCACAGAAGATTGGAAGTGGATTATATCGCAATGGTGTGTTTTTTTTTTAACTTCCAAATCAGTGTTGTGCAGGACACTCCTAACATGATGTGTGCGTTGGTTTGGTGAAGATTGGACAAAATTTCTAGGAGAAATGGCAAAAAAACGGTTTTGGACAAAATGCAAAATGGCCGAAAATCTAGTTAGACGCAAATGGGCGTGGCCTAGTTGAGTAGATGCGGGAGGACCCAAGGAATCCAGGGAAAAAAGAATTTTGATGATAAACCCTACGGTTCAAAAGTTATGGACCAAAAGGTAAGGAGGGCTGTTATAGCGCCACCATCTGGTCAATTGGTGCAATTTTTTCGGGGATAGTAAAAGACCCCTCCGTGCACCTCCCTACCAAGTTTCGTAGCTCTAGCTGTTATGGTTTGTGAATGACAGCTAATTTACTGCAAGATTTTGCAAGATTTTTCCAAACCCCATGCAAGTCAATGGGAAAAAAATGGCGCTTAATGGCGAATTGCGGCCAAACCGCTTTCACAAACCCTTAACAAAGTCATAGCACACCTGTCCTCAATAAGCCGGTCATTTTGAGGTCTGGCATGTCTATGTGGCGCAAAAATTGGGGGAGTTATTATTCGTAGAACTTTTTGGCAGATAGAATAATAATAATAAGTATGTGGGATTTCAAGATTGTGCCTTGCTTGTCAGCAAGCACAATAATTATTGCTTTTATCTCGGAAACGGAAGGTGCAATCGTGATTCTGCCCACCACTAGCGTACTTTTTCACCCCGATTCCAACGCCGCCATCATTGAGTCTCTACGAGTTACGGTTGCGGAGATACGTTGCTGTAGCGCCCCCCATAGGCAAACAATAGCGCCCCCTACACGCCAAATGACACTATCTCTTCTGAAATCAACTCAGAAGTGTCAAGTGTCATACAAGAAGGAAGGCTGGCCATAATGACAATGAATCCGCACTTCCTGCCGCCCTTCAAAATAAAACAATTGAGAAGGGACAGGCACTGAATGCTGCTATAGCGCCCCCTAAAGGCTAAATGACAAAATACTTCTGATATAGGCTCAGAGTACATCCCTCCACACCTGTACTACGTTTGGTTAGCATCGGATGATTTTTGTGAAATAGGCCCCACCCACAGAAAGTTGGAAGTGGATTATATCGCAACGGTGTGTTTTTTTTTTTAACTTCCAAATCAGTGTTGTGCAGGACAGTCCCCACATGATGTGTGCGTTGGTTTGGTGAAGATTGGACAAAATTTCAAGGAGAAATGGCAAAAAAACGGTTTTGGACAAAATGCAAAATGGCCGAAAATCTAGTCAGACGCAAATGGGCGTGGCCTAGTTGAGTAGATGCGGGAGGACCCAAGGAATCCAGGGAAAAAAGAATTTTGATGATAAACCCTACGGTTCAAAAGTTATGGACCAAAAGGTAAGGAGGGCTGTTATAGCGCCACCATCTGGTCAATTGGTGCAATTTTTTCGGGGATAGTAAAAGACCCCTCCGTGCACCTCCCTACCAAGTTTCGTAGCTCTAGCTGTTATGGTTTGTGAATGACAGCTAATTTACTGCAAGATTTTGCAAGATTTTTCCAAACCCCATGCAAGTCAATGGGAAAAAAATGGCGCTTAATGGCGAATTGCGGCCAAACCGCTTTCACAAACCCTTAACAAAGTCATAGCACACCTGTCCTCAATAAGCCGGTCATTTTGAGGTCTGGCATGTCTATGTGGCGCAAAAATTGGGGGAGTTATTATTCGTAGAACTTTTTGGCAGATAGAATAATAATAACTAGATGGTCTACATTTCCTAACGAAAATGTAATTGTGCTTGCTGTCCTCGCCATGCACCGCCTGGCTTCCAAAATCCCTGCCCATGGACCTAGGGGGACTAAGTAGTTATGGGGGTGCCTATGTGAGTAAAAGGACTTTGGAGTAGAAGTACTTGGTAGGTGGGGAAGTCAGACTGGTTGTAGCCTACTAGAGAGACACAAAAGGCTAGCCCAATCTCTGCAATCTAAAACTACATTACCTGCAAACTACAGCATCAATAATTACCATGTATTGTAAATGTCTCCAACTGTCTCAAGGAAAATAGGACATGATAACCTCCAGAGAAGTAGTATTCCTTGTAGTGTCATTCATGTTTATGGTTGCGACAACAACTGTTTACAAAACTAGCAGGCTTACCAGAGCTGCAAACACACAAGTGAAAAGCTATCAATGGCTGCATCTAATCAGCCAGTAACTAATGTAGGCTATGTTCCATTATGTTAGTGTAAGAAGTCAAATGTACTGATAATAGTCCCTGGTCACCAAAGTAATGTTACCCTTTTAGTTTTGTTACAGAGTTGCTGATCGGTTGTCATGTGTCCAGTCAGCCAGAGAAGCTGCTTGGGTAGCATGCTAACTAACGCCTAACGCAGTGGTTCTCAACTGGTGTAGCCTCAGGACCCACTATTTTCCTTGTCATGAAGTCGCGACCCAAATTTCAGATTTTTTTTTAAACCACTCAAATTTATTGCACAAAAAATAGCGCATTTATTTAATACACAATGCCTTCATGCACTGTCAAATGAACAAAAAAGTGCAACAGAAGTGCAACTACGGCTAAAAACCAATTGAAATAAGGCAGACTTGAATTACAGGCCTATATGTTTTTAAATTTAAACAAGTCAAACTGGTCATGGTCAGAAAGTCTTATTTGAACTGTATGAAATATGAAATAAAAGGCAGACTTTTCTTGAATCACAGGCAGGCTATATGCTTTTTAGTTAAACTGGTCATAACTTTTAATTAAACTGGGGCCATGCTAATCCAGTTTCAATCATCTGAATTGAACTAAAATTAAATATGAAATGAAAAGGCAGACTTCTCTTGAATTACAGGCAGAGCATATGCTTCAGCTTGTTAAACAAGTGAAACTGGTCAGGCTAATCCAGTTTCAATAATCTGAATTAAAAAAAAAAAAAAAAAAAAAAAAAAAAAAAGTACTGTACTGTAAAACTCCGCGACCCAATCAAAACGGCCCCGCGGCGCTACCCACCAGTTGAGAAACGCTGGCCTAACGCTAGCATTAGCTCAATTAGCTTGTTGCAACTAGTCCCAAACATTGATGAACAGTGTGTCCTAACGCCAGGGGGACAAGGTGTTTGTTTTGGCTGGCTGAGGTTAGCCTATAAGGCACAGTTGTTGTGGCTAACAGCCTCCATTCACACTAGGCTATTCACACTAGGCTATCTCTTCCATTATGTTTTCAAACCCAGCTGGCTGTATAAAATGAACAACCACAAAGTGGTGACACTTACCCATGGGTTCAGTTCATTTTGTTCATTCATTGTTTTCTGGACATGTTACCATGCTACATTAACACAGCAGGTAACAGAACAGACAGGCCTCCCATGGTTGGCGACAAGTGTATATCATTGTCTCTACCCAAGATGCAACACTGCTCTACCCAACATGCAACGCTGCTGCTCAGAGTTGCTCTTAAGCTCTATTTATCTGGTCAAATCTCACCGGATTCCTGTTTCCAGTACACTTTTAGCATTTGGTTTTTAACAGAGAAGAGTTGGAGTTGCTGAAAACATACAGTATGCAAATGAGAGGGAGACCATGAGTGATATACCCACTGAGATACAAGCATAGGTGTGTCTGTTGTCTGTATAATAGCGTGCGTGCGACAAGTGACAAGTGTCAAGTGTCATACAAGAAGGAAGGCTGGCCATAATGAGAATGAATCCGCACTTCCTGCCGCCCTTCAAAATAAAACCATTTAGAAGGGACAGGCACTGAATGCTGCTATAGCGCCCCCTAAAGGCTAAATGACTAAATACTTCTGATATAGGCTCAGAGTACATCCCTCCACACCTGTACTACGTTTGGTTAGCATCGGATGATTTTTGTGAAATAGGCCCCACCCACAGAAAGTTGGAAGTGGATTATATCGCAACGGTGTGTTTTTTTTTTTAACTTCCAAATCAGTGTTGTGCAGGACAGTCCCCACATGATGTGTGCGTTGGTTTGGTGAAGATTGGACAAAATTTCAAGGAGAAATGGCAAAAAAACGGTTTTGGACAAAATGCAAAATGGCCGAAAATCTAGTTAGACGCAAATGGGCGTGGCCTAGTTGAGTAGATGCGGGAGGACCCAAGGAATCCAGGGAAAAAAGAATTTTGATGATAAACCCTACGGTTCAAAAGTTATGGACCAAAAGGTAAGGAGGGCTGTTATAGCGCCACCATCTGGTCAATTGGTGCAATTTTTTCGGGGATAGTAAAAGACCCCTCCGTGCACCTCCCTACCAAGTTTCGTAGCTCTAGCTGTTATGGTTTGTGAATGACAGCTAATTTACTGCAAGATTTTGCAAGATTTTTCCAAACCCCATGCAAGTCAATGGGAAAAAAATGGCGCTTAATGGCGAATTGCGGCCAAACCGCTTTCACAAACCCTTAACAAAGTCATAGCACACCTGTCCTCAATAAGCCGGTCATTTTGAGGTCTGGCATGTCTATGTGGCGCAAAAATTGGGGGAGTTATTATTCGTAGAACTTTTTGGCAGATAGAATAATAATAACTAGATGGTCTACATTTCCTAACGAAAATGTAATTGTGCTTGCTGTCCTCGCCATGCACCGCCTGGCTTCCAAAATCCCTGCCCATGGACCTAGGGGGACTAAGTAGTTATGGGGGTGCCTATGTGAGTAAAAGGACTTTGGAGTAGAAGTACTTGGTAGGTGGGGAAGTCAGACTGGTTGTAGCCTACTAGAGAGACACAAAAGGCTAGCCCAATCTCTGCAATCTAAAACTACATTACCTGCAAACTACAGCATCAATAATTACCATGTATTGTAAATGTCTCCAACTGTCTCAAGGAAAATAGGACATGATAACCTCCAGAGAAGTAGTATTCCTTGTAGTGTCATTCATGTTTATGGTTGCGACAACAACTGTTTACAAAACTAGCAGGCTTACCAGAGCTGCAAACACACAAGTGAAAAGCTATCAATGGCTGCATCTAATCAGCCAGTAACTAATGTAGGCTATGTTCCATTATGTTAGTGTAAGAAGTCAAATGTACTGATAATAGTCCCTGGTCACCAAAGTAATGTTACCCTTTTAGTTTTGTTACAGAGTTGCTGATCGGTTGTCATGTGTCCAGTCAGCCAGAGAAGCTGCTTGGGTAGCATGCTAACTAACGCCTAACGCAGTGGTTCTCAACTGGTGTAGCCTCAGGACCCACTATTTTCCTTGTCATGAAGTCGCGACCCAAATTTCAGATTTTTTTTTAAACCACTCAAATTTATTGCACAAAAAATAGCGCATTTATTTAATACACAATGCCTTCATGCACTGTCAAATGAACAAAAAAGTGCAACAGAAGTGCAACTACGGCTAAAAACCAATTGAAATAAGGCAGACTTGAATTACAGGCCTATATGTTTTTAAATTTAAACAAGTCAAACTGGTCATGGTCAGAAAGTCTTATTTGAACTGTATGAAATATGAAATAAAAGGCAGACTTTTCTTGAATCACAGGCAGGCTATATGCTTTTTAGTTAAACTGGTCATAACTTTTAATTAAACTGGGGCCATGCTAATCCAGTTTCAATCATCTGAATTGAACTAAAATTAAATATGAAATGAAAAGGCAGACTTCTCTTGAATTACAGGCAGAGCATATGCTTCAGCTTGTTAAACAAGTGAAACTGGTCAGGCTAATCCAGTTTCAATAATCTGAATTAAAAAAAAAAAAAAAAAAAAAAAAAAAAAAAGTACTGTACTGTAAAACTCCGCGACCCAATCAAAACGGCCCCGCGGCGCTACCCACCAGTTGAGAAACGCTGGCCTAACGCTAGCATTAGCTCAATTAGCTTGTTGCAACTAGTCCCAAACATTGATGAACAGTGTGTCCTAACGCCAGGGGGACAAGGTGTTTGTTTTGGCTGGCTGAGGTTAGCCTATAAGGCACAGTTGTTGTGGCTAACAGCCTCCATTCACACTAGGCTATTCACACTAGGCTATCTCTTCCATTATGTTTTCAAACCCAGCTGGCTGTATAAAATGAACAACCACAAAGTGGTGACACTTACCCATGGGTTCAGTTCATTTTGTTCATTCATTGTTTTCTGGACATGTTACCATGCTACATTAACACAGCAGGTAACAGAACAGACAGGCCTCCCATGGTTGGCGACAAGTGTATATCATTGTCTCTACCCAAGATGCAACACTGCTCTACCCAACATGCAACGCTGCTGCTCAGAGTTGCTCTTAAGCTCTATTTATCTGGTCAAATCTCACCGGATTCCTGTTTCCAGTACACTTTTAGCATTTGGTTTTTAACAGAGAAGAGTTGGAGTTGCTGAAAACATACAGTATGCAAATGAGAGGGAGACCATGAGTGATATACCCACTGAGATACAAGCATAGGTGTGTCTGTTGTCTGTATAATAGCGTGCGTGCGACAAGTGACAAGTGTCAAGTGTCATACAAGAAGGAAGGCTGGCCATAATGAGAATGAATCCGCACTTCCTGCCGCCCTTCAAAATAAAACCATTTAGAAGGGACAGGCACTGAATGCTGCTATAGCGCCCCCTAAAGGCTAAATGACTAAATACTTCTGATATAGGCTCAGAGTACATCCCTCCACACCTGTACTACGTTTGGTTAGCATCGGATGATTTTTGTGAAATAGGCCCCACCCACAGAAAGTTGGAAGTGGATTATATCGCAACGGTGTGTTTTTTTTTTTAACTTCCAAATCAGTGTTGTGCAGGACAGTCCCCACATGATGTGTGCGTTGGTTTGGTGAAGATTGGACAAAATTTCAAGGAGAAATGGCAAAAAAACGGTTTTGGACAAAATGCAAAATGGCCGAAAATCTAGTTAGACGCAAATGGGCGTGGCCTAGTTGAGTAGATGCGGGAGGACCCAAGGAATCCAGGGAAAAAAGAATTTTGATGATAAACCCTACGGTTCAAAAGTTATGGACCAAAAGGTAAGGAGGGCTGTTATAGCGCCACCATCTGGTCAATTGGTGCAATTTTTTCGGGGATAGTAAAAGACCCCTCCGTGCACCTCCCTACCAAGTTTCGTAGCTCTAGCTGTTATGGTTTGTGAATGACAGCTAATTTACTGCAAGATTTTGCAAGATTTTTCCAAACCCCATGCAAGTCAATGGGAAAAAAATGGCGCTTAATGGCGAATTGCGGCCAAACCGCTTTCACAAACCCTTAACAAAGTCATAGCACACCTGTCCTCAATAAGCCGGTCATTTTGAGGTCTGGCATGTCTATGTGGCGCAAAAATTGGGGGAGTTATTATTCGTAGAACTTTTTGGCAGATAGAATAATAATAACTAGATGGTCTACATTTCCTAACGAAAATGTAATTGTGCTTGCTGTCCTCGCCATGCACCGCCTGGCTTCCAAAATCCCTGCCCATGGACCTAGGGGGACTAAGTAGTTATGGGGGTGCCTATGTGAGTAAAAGGACTTTGGAGTAGAAGTACTTGGTAGGTGGGGAAGTCAGACTGGTTGTAGCCTACTAGAGAGACACAAAAGGCTAGCCCAATCTCTGCAATCTAAAACTACATTACCTGCAAACTACAGCATCAATAATTACCATGTATTGTAAATGTCTCCAACTGTCTCAAGGAAAATAGGACATGATAACCTCCAGAGAAGTAGTATTCCTTGTAGTGTCATTCATGTTTATGGTTGCGACAACAACTGTTTACAAAACTAGCAGGCTTACCAGAGCTGCAAACACACAAGTGAAAAGCTATCAATGGCTGCATCTAATCAGCCAGTAACTAATGTAGGCTATGTTCCATTATGTTAGTGTAAGAAGTCAAATGTACTGATAATAGTCCCTGGTCACCAAAGTAATGTTACCCTTTTAGTTTTGTTACAGAGTTGCTGATCGGTTGTCATGTGTCCAGTCAGCCAGAGAAGCTGCTTGGGTAGCATGCTAACTAACGCCTAACGCAGTGGTTCTCAACTGGTGTAGCCTCAGGACCCACTATTTTCCTTGTCATGAAGTCGCGACCCAAATTTCAGATTTTTTTTTAAACCACTCAAATTTATTGCACAAAAAATAGCGCATTTATTTAATACACAATGCCTTCATGCACTGTCAAATGAACAAAAAAGTGCAACAGAAGTGCAACTACGGCTAAAAACCAATTGAAATAAGGCAGACTTGAATTACAGGCCTATATGTTTTTAAATTTAAACAAGTCAAACTGGTCATGGTCAGAAAGTCTTATTTGAACTGTATGAAATATGAAATAAAAGGCAGACTTTTCTTGAATCACAGGCAGGCTATATGCTTTTTAGTTAAACTGGTCATAACTTTTAATTAAACTGGGGCCATGCTAATCCAGTTTCAATCATCTGAATTGAACTAAAATTAAATATGAAATGAAAAGGCAGACTTCTCTTGAATTACAGGCAGAGCATATGCTTCAGCTTGTTAAACAAGTGAAACTGGTCAGGCTAATCCAGTTTCAATAATCTGAATTAAAAAAAAAAAAAAAAAAAAAAAAAAAAAAAGTACTGTACTGTAAAACTCCGCGACCCAATCAAAACGGCCCCGCGGCGCTACCCACCAGTTGAGAAACGCTGGCCTAACGCTAGCATTAGCTCAATTAGCTTGTTGCAACTAGTCCCAAACATTGATGAACAGTGTGTCCTAACGCCAGGGGGACAAGGTGTTTGTTTTGGCTGGCTGAGGTTAGCCTATAAGGCACAGTTGTTGTGGCTAACAGCCTCCATTCACACTAGGCTATTCACACTAGGCTATCTCTTCCATTATGTTTTCAAACCCAGCTGGCTGTATAAAATGAACAACCACAAAGTGGTGACACTTACCCATGGGTTCAGTTCATTTTGTTCATTCATTGTTTTCTGGACATGTTACCATGCTACATTAACACAGCAGGTAACAGAACAGACAGGCCTCCCATGGTTGGCGACAAGTGTATATCATTGTCTCTACCCAAGATGCAACACTGCTCTACCCAACATGCAACGCTGCTGCTCAGAGTTGCTCTTAAGCTCTATTTATCTGGTCAAATCTCACCGGATTCCTGTTTCCAGTACACTTTTAGCATTTGGTTTTTAACAGAGAAGAGTTGGAGTTGCTGAAAACATACAGTATGCAAATGAGAGGGAGACCATGAGTGATATACCCACTGAGATACAAGCATAGGTGTGTCTGTTGTCTGTATAATAGCGTGCGTGCGACAAGTGACAAGTGTCAAGTGTCATACAAGAAGGAAGGCTGGCCATAATGAGAATGAATCCGCACTTCCTGCCGCCCTTCAAAATAAAACCATTTAGAAGGGACAGGCACTGAATGCTGCTATAGCGCCCCCTAAAGGCTAAATGACTAAATACTTCTGATATAGGCTCAGAGTACATCCCTCCACACCTGTACCAAGTTTGGTTAGCATCGGACGATTTTTGTGAAATAGGCCCCACCCACAGAAGATTGGAAGTGGATTATATCGCAATGGTGTGTTTTTTTTTTAACTTCCAAATCAGTGTTGTGCAGGACACTCCTAACATGATGTGTGCGTTGGTTTGGTGAAGATTGGACAAAATTTCTAGGAGAAATGGCAAAAAAACGGTTTTGGACAAAATGCAAAATGGCCGAAAATCTAGTTAGACGCAAATGGGCGTGGCCTAGTTGAGTAGATGCGGGAGGACCCAAGGAATCCAGGGAAAAAAGAATTTTGATGATAAACCCTACGGTTCAAAAGTTATGGACCAAAAGGTAAGGAGGGCTGTTATAGCGCCACCATCTGGTCAATTGGTGCAATTTTTTCGGGGATAGTAAAAGACCCCTCCGTGCACCTCCCTACCAAGTTTCGTAGCTCTAGCTGTTATGGTTTGTGAATGACAGCTAATTTACTGCAAGATTTTGCAAGATTTTTCCAAACCCCATGCAAGTCAATGGGAAAAAAATGGCGCTTAATGGCGAATTGCGGCCAAACCGCTTTCACAAACCCTTAACAAAGTCATAGCACACCTGTCCTCAATAAGCCGGTCATTTTGAGGTCTGGCATGTCTATGTGGCGCAAAAATTGGGGGAGTTATTATTCGTAGAACTTTTTGGCAGATAGAATAATAATAATAAGTATGTGGGATTTCAAGATTGTGCCTTGCTTGTCAGCAAGCACAATAATTATTGCTTTTATCTCGGAAACGGAAGGTGCAATCGTGATTCTGCCCACCACTAGCGTACTTTTTCACCCCGATTCCAACGCCGCCATCATTGAGTCTCTACGAGTTACGGTTGCGGAGATACGTTGCTGTAGCGCCCCCCATAGGCAAACAATAGCGCCCCCTACACGCCAAATGACACTATCTCTTCTGAAATCAACTCAGAAGTGTCAAGTGTCATACAAGAAGGAAGGCTGGCCATAATGACAATGAATCCGCACTTCCTGCCGCCCTTCAAAATAAAACAATTGAGAAGGGACAGGCACTGAATGCTGCTATAGCGCCCCCTAAAGGCTAAATGACAAAATACTTCTGATATAGGCTCAGAGTACATCCCTCCACACCTGTACTACGTTTGGTTAGCATCGGATGATTTTTGTGAAATAGGCCCCACCCACAGAAAGTTGGAAGTGGATTATATCGCAACGGTGTGTTTTTTTTTTTAACTTCCAAATCAGTGTTGTGCAGGACAGTCCCCACATGATGTGTGCGTTGGTTTGGTGAAGATTGGACAAAATTTCAAGGAGAAATGGCAAAAAAACGGTTTTGGACAAAATGCAAAATGGCCGAAAATCTAGTCAGACGCAAATGGGCGTGGCCTAGTTGAGTAGATGCGGGAGGACCCAAGGAATCCAGGGAAAAAAGAATTTTGATGATAAACCCTACGGTTCAAAAGTTATGGACCAAAAGGTAAGGAGGGCTGTTATAGCGCCACCATCTGGTCAATTGGTGCAATTTTTTCGGGGATAGTAAAAGACCCCTCCGTGCACCTCCCTACCAAGTTTCGTAGCTCTAGCTGTTATGGTTTGTGAATGACAGCTAATTTACTGCAAGATTTTGCAAGATTTTTCCAAACCCCATGCAAGTCAATGGGAAAAAAATGGCGCTTAATGGCGAATTGCGGCCAAACCGCTTTCACAAACCCTTAACAAAGTCATAGCACACCTGTCCTCAATAAGCCGGTCATTTTGAGGTCTGGCATGTCTATGTGGCGCAAAAATTGGGGGAGTTATTATTCGTAGAACTTTTTGGCAGATAGAATAATAATAACTAGATGGTCTACATTTCCTAACGAAAATGTAATTGTGCTTGCTGTCCTCGCCATGCACCGCCTGGCTTCCAAAATCCCTGCCCATGGACCTAGGGGGACTAAGTAGTTATGGGGGTGCCTATGTGAGTAAAAGGACTTTGGAGTAGAAGTACTTGGTAGGTGGGGAAGTCAGACTGGTTGTAGCCTACTAGAGAGACACAAAAGGCTAGCCCAATCTCTGCAATCTAAAACTACATTACCTGCAAACTACAGCATCAATAATTACCATGTATTGTAAATGTCTCCAACTGTCTCAAGGAAAATAGGACATGATAACCTCCAGAGAAGTAGTATTCCTTGTAGTGTCATTCATGTTTATGGTTGCGACAACAACTGTTTACAAAACTAGCAGGCTTACCAGAGCTGCAAACACACAAGTGAAAAGCTATCAATGGCTGCATCTAATCAGCCAGTAACTAATGTAGGCTATGTTCCATTATGTTAGTGTAAGAAGTCAAATGTACTGATAATAGTCCCTGGTCACCAAAGTAATGTTACCCTTTTAGTTTTGTTACAGAGTTGCTGATCGGTTGTCATGTGTCCAGTCAGCCAGAGAAGCTGCTTGGGTAGCATGCTAACTAACGCCTAACGCAGTGGTTCTCAACTGGTGTAGCCTCAGGACCCACTATTTTCCTTGTCATGAAGTCGCGACCCAAATTTCAGATTTTTTTTTAAACCACTCAAATTTATTGCACAAAAAATAGCGCATTTATTTAATACACAATGCCTTCATGCACTGTCAAATGAACAAAAAAGTGCAACAGAAGTGCAACTACGGCTAAAAACCAATTGAAATAAGGCAGACTTGAATTACAGGCCTATATGTTTTTAAATTTAAACAAGTCAAACTGGTCATGGTCAGAAAGTCTTATTTGAACTGTATGAAATATGAAATAAAAGGCAGACTTTTCTTGAATCACAGGCAGGCTATATGCTTTTTAGTTAAACTGGTCATAACTTTTAATTAAACTGGGGCCATGCTAATCCAGTTTCAATCATCTGAATTGAACTAAAATTAAATATGAAATGAAAAGGCAGACTTCTCTTGAATTACAGGCAGAGCATATGCTTCAGCTTGTTAAACAAGTGAAACTGGTCAGGCTAATCCAGTTTCAATAATCTGAATTAAAAAAAAAAAAAAAAAAAAAAAAAAAAAAAGTACTGTACTGTAAAACTCCGCGACCCAATCAAAACGGCCCCGCGGCGCTACCCACCAGTTGAGAAACGCTGGCCTAACGCTAGCATTAGCTCAATTAGCTTGTTGCAACTAGTCCCAAACATTGATGAACAGTGTGTCCTAACGCCAGGGGGACAAGGTGTTTGTTTTGGCTGGCTGAGGTTAGCCTATAAGGCACAGTTGTTGTGGCTAACAGCCTCCATTCACACTAGGCTATTCACACTAGGCTATCTCTTCCATTATGTTTTCAAACCCAGCTGGCTGTATAAAATGAACAACCACAAAGTGGTGACACTTACCCATGGGTTCAGTTCATTTTGTTCATTCATTGTTTTCTGGACATGTTACCATGCTACATTAACACAGCAGGTAACAGAACAGACAGGCCTCCCATGGTTGGCGACAAGTGTATATCATTGTCTCTACCCAAGATGCAACACTGCTCTACCCAACATGCAACGCTGCTGCTCAGAGTTGCTCTTAAGCTCTATTTATCTGGTCAAATCTCACCGGATTCCTGTTTCCAGTACACTTTTAGCATTTGGTTTTTAACAGAGAAGAGTTGGAGTTGCTGAAAACATACAGTATGCAAATGAGAGGGAGACCATGAGTGATATACCCACTGAGATACAAGCATAGGTGTGTCTGTTGTCTGTATAATAGCGTGCGTGCGACAAGTGACAAGTGTCAAGTGTCATACAAGAAGGAAGGCTGGCCATAATGAGAATGAATCCGCACTTCCTGCCGCCCTTCAAAATAAAACCATTTAGAAGGGACAGGCACTGAATGCTGCTATAGCGCCCCCTAAAGGCTAAATGACTAAATACTTCTGATATAGGCTCAGAGTACATCCCTCCACACCTGTACTACGTTTGGTTAGCATCGGATGATTTTTGTGAAATAGGCCCCACCCACAGAAAGTTGGAAGTGGATTATATCGCAACGGTGTGTTTTTTTTTTTAACTTCCAAATCAGTGTTGTGCAGGACAGTCCCCACATGATGTGTGCGTTGGTTTGGTGAAGATTGGACAAAATTTCAAGGAGAAATGGCAAAAAAACGGTTTTGGACAAAATGCAAAATGGCCGAAAATCTAGTTAGACGCAAATGGGCGTGGCCTAGTTGAGTAGATGCGGGAGGACCCAAGGAATCCAGGGAAAAAAGAATTTTGATGATAAACCCTACGGTTCAAAAGTTATGGACCAAAAGGTAAGGAGGGCTGTTATAGCGCCACCATCTGGTCAATTGGTGCAATTTTTTCGGGGATAGTAAAAGACCCCTCCGTGCACCTCCCTACCAAGTTTCGTAGCTCTAGCTGTTATGGTTTGTGAATGACAGCTAATTTACTGCAAGATTTTGCAAGATTTTTCCAAACCCCATGCAAGTCAATGGGAAAAAAATGGCGCTTAATGGCGAATTGCGGCCAAACCGCTTTCACAAACCCTTAACAAAGTCATAGCACACCTGTCCTCAATAAGCCGGTCATTTTGAGGTCTGGCATGTCTATGTGGCGCAAAAATTGGGGGAGTTATTATTCGTAGAACTTTTTGGCAGATAGAATAATAATAACTAGATGGTCTACATTTCCTAACGAAAATGTAATTGTGCTTGCTGTCCTCGCCATGCACCGCCTGGCTTCCAAAATCCCTGCCCATGGACCTAGGGGGACTAAGTAGTTATGGGGGTGCCTATGTGAGTAAAAGGACTTTGGAGTAGAAGTACTTGGTAGGTGGGGAAGTCAGACTGGTTGTAGCCTACTAGAGAGACACAAAAGGCTAGCCCAATCTCTGCAATCTAAAACTACATTACCTGCAAACTACAGCATCAATAATTACCATGTATTGTAAATGTCTCCAACTGTCTCAAGGAAAATAGGACATGATAACCTCCAGAGAAGTAGTATTCCTTGTAGTGTCATTCATGTTTATGGTTGCGACAACAACTGTTTACAAAACTAGCAGGCTTACCAGAGCTGCAAACACACAAGTGAAAAGCTATCAATGGCTGCATCTAATCAGCCAGTAACTAATGTAGGCTATGTTCCATTATGTTAGTGTAAGAAGTCAAATGTACTGATAATAGTCCCTGGTCACCAAAGTAATGTTACCCTTTTAGTTTTGTTACAGAGTTGCTGATCGGTTGTCATGTGTCCAGTCAGCCAGAGAAGCTGCTTGGGTAGCATGCTAACTAACGCCTAACGCAGTGGTTCTCAACTGGTGTAGCCTCAGGACCCACTATTTTCCTTGTCATGAAGTCGCGACCCAAATTTCAGATTTTTTTTTAAACCACTCAAATTTATTGCACAAAAAATAGCGCATTTATTTAATACACAATGCCTTCATGCACTGTCAAATGAACAAAAAAGTGCAACAGAAGTGCAACTACGGCTAAAAACCAATTGAAATAAGGCAGACTTGAATTACAGGCCTATATGTTTTTAAATTTAAACAAGTCAAACTGGTCATGGTCAGAAAGTCTTATTTGAACTGTATGAAATATGAAATAAAAGGCAGACTTTTCTTGAATCACAGGCAGGCTATATGCTTTTTAGTTAAACTGGTCATAACTTTTAATTAAACTGGGGCCATGCTAATCCAGTTTCAATCATCTGAATTGAACTAAAATTAAATATGAAATGAAAAGGCAGACTTCTCTTGAATTACAGGCAGAGCATATGCTTCAGCTTGTTAAACAAGTGAAACTGGTCAGGCTAATCCAGTTTCAATAATCTGAATTAAAAAAAAAAAAAAAAAAAAAAAAAAAAAAAGTACTGTACTGTAAAACTCCGCGACCCAATCAAAACGGCCCCGCGGCGCTACCCACCAGTTGAGAAACGCTGGCCTAACGCTAGCATTAGCTCAATTAGCTTGTTGCAACTAGTCCCAAACATTGATGAACAGTGTGTCCTAACGCCAGGGGGACAAGGTGTTTGTTTTGGCTGGCTGAGGTTAGCCTATAAGGCACAGTTGTTGTGGCTAACAGCCTCCATTCACACTAGGCTATTCACACTAGGCTATCTCTTCCATTATGTTTTCAAACCCAGCTGGCTGTATAAAATGAACAACCACAAAGTGGTGACACTTACCCATGGGTTCAGTTCATTTTGTTCATTCATTGTTTTCTGGACATGTTACCATGCTACATTAACACAGCAGGTAACAGAACAGACAGGCCTCCCATGGTTGGCGACAAGTGTATATCATTGTCTCTACCCAAGATGCAACACTGCTCTACCCAACATGCAACGCTGCTGCTCAGAGTTGCTCTTAAGCTCTATTTATCTGGTCAAATCTCACCGGATTCCTGTTTCCAGTACACTTTTAGCATTTGGTTTTTAACAGAGAAGAGTTGGAGTTGCTGAAAACATACAGTATGCAAATGAGAGGGAGACCATGAGTGATATACCCACTGAGATACAAGCATAGGTGTGTCTGTTGTCTGTATAATAGCGTGCGTGCGACAAGTGACAAGTGTCAAGTGTCATACAAGAAGGAAGGCTGGCCATAATGAGAATGAATCCGCACTTCCTGCCGCCCTTCAAAATAAAACCATTTAGAAGGGACAGGCACTGAATGCTGCTATAGCGCCCCCTAAAGGCTAAATGACTAAATACTTCTGATATAGGCTCAGAGTACATCCCTCCACACCTGTACCAAGTTTGGTTAGCATCGGACGATTTTTGTGAAATAGGCCCCACCCACAGAAGATTGGAAGTGGATTATATCGCAATGGTGTGTTTTTTTTTTAACTTCCAAATCAGTGTTGTGCAGGACACTCCTAACATGATGTGTGCGTTGGTTTGGTGAAGATTGGACAAAATTTCTAGGAGAAATGGCAAAAAAACGGTTTTGGACAAAATGCAAAATGGCCGAAAATCTAGTTAGACGCAAATGGGCGTGGCCTAGTTGAGTAGATGCGGGAGGACCCAAGGAATCCAGGGAAAAAAGAATTTTGATGATAAACCCTACGGTTCAAAAGTTATGGACCAAAAGGTAAGGAGGGCTGTTATAGCGCCACCATCTGGTCAATTGGTGCAATTTTTTCGGGGATAGTAAAAGACCCCTCCGTGCACCTCCCTACCAAGTTTCGTAGCTCTAGCTGTTATGGTTTGTGAATGACAGCTAATTTACTGCAAGATTTTGCAAGATTTTTCCAAACCCCATGCAAGTCAATGGGAAAAAAATGGCGCTTAATGGCGAATTGCGGCCAAACCGCTTTCACAAACCCTTAACAAAGTCATAGCACACCTGTCCTCAATAAGCCGGTCATTTTGAGGTCTGGCATGTCTATGTGGCGCAAAAATTGGGGGAGTTATTATTCGTAGAACTTTTTGGCAGATAGAATAATAATAATAAGTATGTGGGATTTCAAGATTGTGCCTTGCTTGTCAGCAAGCACAATAATTATTGCTTTTATCTCGGAAACGGAAGGTGCAATCGTGATTCTGCCCACCACTAGCGTACTTTTTCACCCCGATTCCAACGCCGCCATCATTGAGTCTCTACGAGTTACGGTTGCGGAGATACGTTGCTGTAGCGCCCCCCATAGGCAAACAATAGCGCCCCCTACACGCCAAATGACACTATCTCTTCTGAAATCAACTCAGAAGTGTCAAGTGTCATACAAGAAGGAAGGCTGGCCATAATGACAATGAATCCGCACTTCCTGCCGCCCTTCAAAATAAAACCATTTAGAAGGGACAGGCACTGAATGCTGCTATAGCGCCCCCTAAAGGCTAAATGACTAAATACTTCTGATATAGGCTCAGAGTACATCCCTCCACACCTGTACTACGTTTGGTTAGCATCGGATGATTTTTGTGAAATAGGCCCCACCCACAGAAAGTTGGAAGTGGATTATATCGCAACGGTGTGTTTTTTTTTTTAACTTCCAAATCAGTGTTGTGCAGGACAGTCCCCACATGATGTGTGCGTTGGTTTGGTGAAGATTGGACAAAATTTCAAGGAGAAATGGCAAAAAAACGGTTTTGGACAAAATGCAAAATGGCCGAAAATCTAGTTAGACGCAAATGGGCGTGGCCTAGTTGAGTAGATGCGGGAGGACCCAAGGAATCCAGGGAAAAAAGAATTTTGATGATAAACCCTACGGTTCAAAAGTTATGGACCAAAAGGTAAGGAGGGCTGTTATAGCGCCACCATCTGGTCAATTGGTGCAATTTTTTCGGGGATAGTAAAAGACCCCTCCGTGCACCTCCCTACCAAGTTTCGTAGCTCTAGCTGTTATGGTTTGTGAATGACAGCTAATTTACTGCAAGATTTTGCAAGATTTTTCCAAACCCCATGCAAGTCAATGGGAAAAAAATGGCGCTTAATGGCGAATTGCGGCCAAACCGCTTTCACAAACCCTTAACAAAGTCATAGCACACCTGTCCTCAATAAGCCGGTCATTTTGAGGTCTGGCATGTCTATGTGGCGCAAAAATTGGGGGAGTTATTATTCGTAGAACTTTTTGGCAGATAGAATAATAATAACTAGATGGTCTACATTTCCTAACGAAAATGTAATTGTGCTTGCTGTCCTCGCCATGCACCGCCTGGCTTCCAAAATCCCTGCCCATGGACCTAGGGGGACTAAGTAGTTATGGGGGTGCCTATGTGAGTAAAAGGACTTTGGAGTAGAAGTACTTGGTAGGTGGGGAAGTCAGACTGGTTGTAGCCTACTAGAGAGACACAAAAGGCTAGCCCAATCTCTGCAATCTAAAACTACATTACCTGCAAACTACAGCATCAATAATTACCATGTATTGTAAATGTCTCCAACTGTCTCAAGGAAAATAGGACATGATAACCTCCAGAGAAGTAGTATTCCTTGTAGTGTCATTCATGTTTATGGTTGCGACAACAACTGTTTACAAAACTAGCAGGCTTACCAGAGCTGCAAACACACAAGTGAAAAGCTATCAATGGCTGCATCTAATCAGCCAGTAACTAATGTAGGCTATGTTCCATTATGTTAGTGTAAGAAGTCAAATGTACTGATAATAGTCCCTGGTCACCAAAGTAATGTTACCCTTTTAGTTTTGTTACAGAGTTGCTGATCGGTTGTCATGTGTCCAGTCAGCCAGAGAAGCTGCTTGGGTAGCATGCTAACTAACGCCTAACGCAGTGGTTCTCAACTGGTGTAGCCTCAGGACCCACTATTTTCCTTGTCATGAAGTCGCGACCCAAATTTCAGATTTTTTTTTAAACCACTCAAATTTATTGCACAAAAAATAGCGCATTTATTTAATACACAATGCCTTCATGCACTGTCAAATGAACAAAAAAGTGCAACAGAAGTGCAACTACGGCTAAAAACCAATTGAAATAAGGCAGACTTGAATTACAGGCCTATATGTTTTTAAATTTAAACAAGTCAAACTGGTCATGGTCAGAAAGTCTTATTTGAACTGTATGAAATATGAAATAAAAGGCAGACTTTTCTTGAATCACAGGCAGGCTATATGCTTTTTAGTTAAACTGGTCATAACTTTTAATTAAACTGGGGCCATGCTAATCCAGTTTCAATCATCTGAATTGAACTAAAATTAAATATGAAATGAAAAGGCAGACTTCTCTTGAATTACAGGCAGAGCATATGCTTCAGCTTGTTAAACAAGTGAAACTGGTCAGGCTAATCCAGTTTCAATAATCTGAATTAAAAAAAAAAAAAAAAAAAAAAAAAAAAAAAGTACTGTACTGTAAAACTCCGCGACCCAATCAAAACGGCCCCGCGGCGCTACCCACCAGTTGAGAAACGCTGGCCTAACGCTAGCATTAGCTCAATTAGCTTGTTGCAACTAGTCCCAAACATTGATGAACAGTGTGTCCTAACGCCAGGGGGACAAGGTGTTTGTTTTGGCTGGCTGAGGTTAGCCTATAAGGCACAGTTGTTGTGGCTAACAGCCTCCATTCACACTAGGCTATTCACACTAGGCTATCTCTTCCATTATGTTTTCAAACCCAGCTGGCTGTATAAAATGAACAACCACAAAGTGGTGACACTTACCCATGGGTTCAGTTCATTTTGTTCATTCATTGTTTTCTGGACATGTTACCATGCTACATTAACACAGCAGGTAACAGAACAGACAGGCCTCCCATGGTTGGCGACAAGTGTATATCATTGTCTCTACCCAAGATGCAACACTGCTCTACCCAACATGCAACGCTGCTGCTCAGAGTTGCTCTTAAGCTCTATTTATCTGGTCAAATCTCACCGGATTCCTGTTTCCAGTACACTTTTAGCATTTGGTTTTTAACAGAGAAGAGTTGGAGTTGCTGAAAACATACAGTATGCAAATGAGAGGGAGACCATGAGTGATATACCCACTGAGATACAAGCATAGGTGTGTCTGTTGTCTGTATAATAGCGTGCGTGCGACAAGTGACAAGTGTCAAGTGTCATACAAGAAGGAAGGCTGGCCATAATGAGAATGAATCCGCACTTCCTGCCGCCCTTCAAAATAAAACCATTTAGAAGGGACAGGCACTGAATGCTGCTATAGCGCCCCCTAAAGGCTAAATGACTAAATACTTCTGATATAGGCTCAGAGTACATCCCTCCACACCTGTACCAAGTTTGGTTAGCATCGGACGATTTTTGTGAAATAGGCCCCACCCACAGAAGATTGGAAGTGGATTATATCGCAATGGTGTGTTTTTTTTTTAACTTCCAAATCAGTGTTGTGCAGGACACTCCTAACATGATGTGTGCGTTGGTTTGGTGAAGATTGGACAAAATTTCTAGGAGAAATGGCAAAAAAACGGTTTTGGACAAAATGCAAAATGGCCGAAAATCTAGTTAGACGCAAATGGGCGTGGCCTAGTTGAGTAGATGCGGGAGGACCCAAGGAATCCAGGGAAAAAAGAATTTTGATGATAAACCCTACGGTTCAAAAGTTATGGACCAAAAGGTAAGGAGGGCTGTTATAGCGCCACCATCTGGTCAATTGGTGCAATTTTTTCGGGGATAGTAAAAGACCCCTCCGTGCACCTCCCTACCAAGTTTCGTAGCTCTAGCTGTTATGGTTTGTGAATGACAGCTAATTTACTGCAAGATTTTGCAAGATTTTTCCAAACCCCATGCAAGTCAATGGGAAAAAAATGGCGCTTAATGGCGAATTGCGGCCAAACCGCTTTCACAAACCCTTAACAAAGTCATAGCACACCTGTCCTCAATAAGCCGGTCATTTTGAGGTCTGGCATGTCTATGTGGCGCAAAAATTGGGGGAGTTATTATTCGTAGAACTTTTTGGCAGATAGAATAATAATAATAAGTATGTGGGATTTCAAGATTGTGCCTTGCTTGTCAGCAAGCACAATAATTATTGCTTTTATCTCGGAAACGGAAGGTGCAATCGTGATTCTGCCCACCACTAGCGTACTTTTTCACCCCGATTCCAACGCCGCCATCATTGAGTCTCTACGAGTTACGGTTGCGGAGATACGTTGCTGTAGCGCCCCCCATAGGCAAACAATAGCGCCCCCTACACGCCAAATGACACTATCTCTTCTGAAATCAACTCAGAAGTGTCAAGTGTCATACAAGAAGGAAGGCTGGCCATAATGACAATGAATCCGCACTTCCTGCCGCCCTTCAAAATAAAACAATTGAGAAGGGACAGGCACTGAATGCTGCTATAGCGCCCCCTAAAGGCTAAATGACAAAATACTTCTGATATAGGCTCAGAGTACATCCCTCCACACCTGTACTACGTTTGGTTAGCATCGGATGATTTTTGTGAAATAGGCCCCACCCACAGAAAGTTGGAAGTGGATTATATCGCAACGGTGTGTTTTTTTTTTTAACTTCCAAATCAGTGTTGTGCAGGACAGTCCCCACATGATGTGTGCGTTGGTTTGGTGAAGATTGGACAAAATTTCAAGGAGAAATGGCAAAAAAACGGTTTTGGACAAAATGCAAAATGGCCGAAAATCTAGTCAGACGCAAATGGGCGTGGCCTAGTTGAGTAGATGCGGGAGGACCCAAGGAATCCAGGGAAAAAAGAATTTTGATGATAAACCCTACGGTTCAAAAGTTATGGACCAAAAGGTAAGGAGGGCTGTTATAGCGCCACCATCTGGTCAATTGGTGCAATTTTTTCGGGGATAGTAAAAGACCCCTCCGTGCACCTCCCTACCAAGTTTCGTAGCTCTAGCTGTTATGGTTTGTGAATGACAGCTAATTTACTGCAAGATTTTGCAAGATTTTTCCAAACCCCATGCAAGTCAATGGGAAAAAAATGGCGCTTAATGGCGAATTGCGGCCAAACCGCTTTCACAAACCCTTAACAAAGTCATAGCACACCTGTCCTCAATAAGCCGGTCATTTTGAGGTCTGGCATGTCTATGTGGCGCAAAAATTGGGGGAGTTATTATTCGTAGAACTTTTTGGCAGATAGAATAATAATAACTAGATGGTCTACATTTCCTAACGAAAATGTAATTGTGCTTGCTGTCCTCGCCATGCACCGCCTGGCTTCCAAAATCCCTGCCCATGGACCTAGGGGGACTAAGTAGTTATGGGGGTGCCTATGTGAGTAAAAGGACTTTGGAGTAGAAGTACTTGGTAGGTGGGGAAGTCAGACTGGTTGTAGCCTACTAGAGAGACACAAAAGGCTAGCCCAATCTCTGCAATCTAAAACTACATTACCTGCAAACTACAGCATCAATAATTACCATGTATTGTAAATGTCTCCAACTGTCTCAAGGAAAATAGGACATGATAACCTCCAGAGAAGTAGTATTCCTTGTAGTGTCATTCATGTTTATGGTTGCGACAACAACTGTTTACAAAACTAGCAGGCTTACCAGAGCTGCAAACACACAAGTGAAAAGCTATCAATGGCTGCATCTAATCAGCCAGTAACTAATGTAGGCTATGTTCCATTATGTTAGTGTAAGAAGTCAAATGTACTGATAATAGTCCCTGGTCACCAAAGTAATGTTACCCTTTTAGTTTTGTTACAGAGTTGCTGATCGGTTGTCATGTGTCCAGTCAGCCAGAGAAGCTGCTTGGGTAGCATGCTAACTAACGCCTAACGCAGTGGTTCTCAACTGGTGTAGCCTCAGGACCCACTATTTTCCTTGTCATGAAGTCGCGACCCAAATTTCAGATTTTTTTTTAAACCACTCAAATTTATTGCACAAAAAATAGCGCATTTATTTAATACACAATGCCTTCATGCACTGTCAAATGAACAAAAAAGTGCAACAGAAGTGCAACTACGGCTAAAAACCAATTGAAATAAGGCAGACTTGAATTACAGGCCTATATGTTTTTAAATTTAAACAAGTCAAACTGGTCATGGTCAGAAAGTCTTATTTGAACTGTATGAAATATGAAATAAAAGGCAGACTTTTCTTGAATCACAGGCAGGCTATATGCTTTTTAGTTAAACTGGTCATAACTTTTAATTAAACTGGGGCCATGCTAATCCAGTTTCAATCATCTGAATTGAACTAAAATTAAATATGAAATGAAAAGGCAGACTTCTCTTGAATTACAGGCAGAGCATATGCTTCAGCTTGTTAAACAAGTGAAACTGGTCAGGCTAATCCAGTTTCAATAATCTGAATTAAAAAAAAAAAAAAAAAAAAAAAAAAAAAAAGTACTGTACTGTAAAACTCCGCGACCCAATCAAAACGGCCCCGCGGCGCTACCCACCAGTTGAGAAACGCTGGCCTAACGCTAGCATTAGCTCAATTAGCTTGTTGCAACTAGTCCCAAACATTGATGAACAGTGTGTCCTAACGCCAGGGGGACAAGGTGTTTGTTTTGGCTGGCTGAGGTTAGCCTATAAGGCACAGTTGTTGTGGCTAACAGCCTCCATTCACACTAGGCTATTCACACTAGGCTATCTCTTCCATTATGTTTTCAAACCCAGCTGGCTGTATAAAATGAACAACCACAAAGTGGTGACACTTACCCATGGGTTCAGTTCATTTTGTTCATTCATTGTTTTCTGGACATGTTACCATGCTACATTAACACAGCAGGTAACAGAACAGACAGGCCTCCCATGGTTGGCGACAAGTGTATATCATTGTCTCTACCCAAGATGCAACACTGCTCTACCCAACATGCAACGCTGCTGCTCAGAGTTGCTCTTAAGCTCTATTTATCTGGTCAAATCTCACCGGATTCCTGTTTCCAGTACACTTTTAGCATTTGGTTTTTAACAGAGAAGAGTTGGAGTTGCTGAAAACATACAGTATGCAAATGAGAGGGAGACCATGAGTGATATACCCACTGAGATACAAGCATAGGTGTGTCTGTTGTCTGTATAATAGCGTGCGTGCGACAAGTGACAAGTGTCAAGTGTCATACAAGAAGGAAGGCTGGCCATAATGAGAATGAATCCGCACTTCCTGCCGCCCTTCAAAATAAAACCATTTAGAAGGGACAGGCACTGAATGCTGCTATAGCGCCCCCTAAAGGCTAAATGACTAAATACTTCTGATATAGGCTCAGAGTACATCCCTCCACACCTGTACCAAGTTTGGTTAGCATCGGACGATTTTTGTGAAATAGGCCCCACCCACAGAAGATTGGAAGTGGATTATATCGCAATGGTGTGTTTTTTTTTTAACTTCCAAATCAGTGTTGTGCAGGACACTCCTAACATGATGTGTGCGTTGGTTTGGTGAAGATTGGACAAAATTTCTAGGAGAAATGGCAAAAAAACGGTTTTGGACAAAATGCAAAATGGCCGAAAATCTAGTTAGACGCAAATGGGCGTGGCCTAGTTGAGTAGATGCGGGAGGACCCAAGGAATCCAGGGAAAAAAGAATTTTGATGATAAACCCTACGGTTCAAAAGTTATGGACCAAAAGGTAAGGAGGGCTGTTATAGCGCCACCATCTGGTCAATTGGTGCAATTTTTTCGGGGATAGTAAAAGACCCCTCCGTGCACCTCCCTACCAAGTTTCGTAGCTCTAGCTGTTATGGTTTGTGAATGACAGCTAATTTACTGCAAGATTTTGCAAGATTTTTCCAAACCCCATGCAAGTCAATGGGAAAAAAATGGCGCTTAATGGCGAATTGCGGCCAAACCGCTTTCACAAACCCTTAACAAAGTCATAGCACACCTGTCCTCAATAAGCCGGTCATTTTGAGGTCTGGCATGTCTATGTGGCGCAAAAATTGGGGGAGTTATTATTCGTAGAACTTTTTGGCAGATAGAATAATAATAATAAGTATGTGGGATTTCAAGATTGTGCCTTGCTTGTCAGCAAGCACAATAATTATTGCTTTTATCTCGGAAACGGAAGGTGCAATCGTGATTCTGCCCACCACTAGCGTACTTTTTCACCCCGATTCCAACGCCGCCATCATTGAGTCTCTACGAGTTACGGTTGCGGAGATACGTTGCTGTAGCGCCCCCCATAGGCAAACAATAGCGCCCCCTACACGCCAAATGACACTATCTCTTCTGAAATCAACTCAGAAGTGTCAAGTGTCATACAAGAAGGAAGGCTGGCCATAATGACAATGAATCCGCACTTCCTGCCGCCCTTCAAAATAAAACAATTGAGAAGGGACAGGCACTGAATGCTGCTATAGCGCCCCCTAAAGGCTAAATGACAAAATACTTCTGATATAGGCTCAGAGTACATCCCTCCACACCTGTACTACGTTTGGTTAGCATCGGATGATTTTTGTGAAATAGGCCCCACCCACAGAAAGTTGGAAGTGGATTATATCGCAACGGTGTGTTTTTTTTTTTAACTTCCAAATCAGTGTTGTGCAGGACAGTCCCCACATGATGTGTGCGTTGGTTTGGTGAAGATTGGACAAAATTTCAAGGAGAAATGGCAAAAAAACGGTTTTGGACAAAATGCAAAATGGCCGAAAATCTAGTCAGACGCAAATGGGCGTGGCCTAGTTGAGTAGATGCGGGAGGACCCAAGGAATCCAGGGAAAAAAGAATTTTGATGATAAACCCTACGGTTCAAAAGTTATGGACCAAAAGGTAAGGAGGGCTGTTATAGCGCCACCATCTGGTCAATTGGTGCAATTTTTTCGGGGATAGTAAAAGACCCCTCCGTGCACCTCCCTACCAAGTTTCGTAGCTCTAGCTGTTATGGTTTGTGAATGACAGCTAATTTACTGCAAGATTTTGCAAGATTTTTCCAAACCCCATGCAAGTCAATGGGAAAAAAATGGCGCTTAATGGCGAATTGCGGCCAAACCGCTTTCACAAACCCTTAACAAAGTCATAGCACACCTGTCCTCAATAAGCCGGTCATTTTGAGGTCTGGCATGTCTATGTGGCGCAAAAATTGGGGGAGTTATTATTCGTAGAACTTTTTGGCAGATAGAATAATAATAACTAGATGGTCTACATTTCCTAACGAAAATGTAATTGTGCTTGCTGTCCTCGCCATGCACCGCCTGGCTTCCAAAATCCCTGCCCATGGACCTAGGGGGACTAAGTAGTTATGGGGGTGCCTATGTGAGTAAAAGGACTTTGGAGTAGAAGTACTTGGTAGGTGGGGAAGTCAGACTGGTTGTAGCCTACTAGAGAGACACAAAAGGCTAGCCCAATCTCTGCAATCTAAAACTACATTACCTGCAAACTACAGCATCAATAATTACCATGTATTGTAAATGTCTCCAACTGTCTCAAGGAAAATAGGACATGATAACCTCCAGAGAAGTAGTATTCCTTGTAGTGTCATTCATGTTTATGGTTGCGACAACAACTGTTTACAAAACTAGCAGGCTTACCAGAGCTGCAAACACACAAGTGAAAAGCTATCAATGGCTGCATCTAATCAGCCAGTAACTAATGTAGGCTATGTTCCATTATGTTAGTGTAAGAAGTCAAATGTACTGATAATAGTCCCTGGTCACCAAAGTAATGTTACCCTTTTAGTTTTGTTACAGAGTTGCTGATCGGTTGTCATGTGTCCAGTCAGCCAGAGAAGCTGCTTGGGTAGCATGCTAACTAACGCCTAACGCAGTGGTTCTCAACTGGTGTAGCCTCAGGACCCACTATTTTCCTTGTCATGAAGTCGCGACCCAAATTTCAGATTTTTTTTTAAACCACTCAAATTTATTGCACAAAAAATAGCGCATTTATTTAATACACAATGCCTTCATGCACTGTCAAATGAACAAAAAAGTGCAACAGAAGTGCAACTACGGCTAAAAACCAATTGAAATAAGGCAGACTTGAATTACAGGCCTATATGTTTTTAAATTTAAACAAGTCAAACTGGTCATGGTCAGAAAGTCTTATTTGAACTGTATGAAATATGAAATAAAAGGCAGACTTTTCTTGAATCACAGGCAGGCTATATGCTTTTTAGTTAAACTGGTCATAACTTTTAATTAAACTGGGGCCATGCTAATCCAGTTTCAATCATCTGAATTGAACTAAAATTAAATATGAAATGAAAAGGCAGACTTCTCTTGAATTACAGGCAGAGCATATGCTTCAGCTTGTTAAACAAGTGAAACTGGTCAGGCTAATCCAGTTTCAATAATCTGAATTAAAAAAAAAAAAAAAAAAAAAAAAAAAAAAAGTACTGTACTGTAAAACTCCGCGACCCAATCAAAACGGCCCCGCGGCGCTACCCACCAGTTGAGAAACGCTGGCCTAACGCTAGCATTAGCTCAATTAGCTTGTTGCAACTAGTCCCAAACATTGATGAACAGTGTGTCCTAACGCCAGGGGGACAAGGTGTTTGTTTTGGCTGGCTGAGGTTAGCCTATAAGGCACAGTTGTTGTGGCTAACAGCCTCCATTCACACTAGGCTATTCACACTAGGCTATCTCTTCCATTATGTTTTCAAACCCAGCTGGCTGTATAAAATGAACAACCACAAAGTGGTGACACTTACCCATGGGTTCAGTTCATTTTGTTCATTCATTGTTTTCTGGACATGTTACCATGCTACATTAACACAGCAGGTAACAGAACAGACAGGCCTCCCATGGTTGGCGACAAGTGTATATCATTGTCTCTACCCAAGATGCAACACTGCTCTACCCAACATGCAACGCTGCTGCTCAGAGTTGCTCTTAAGCTCTATTTATCTGGTCAAATCTCACCGGATTCCTGTTTCCAGTACACTTTTAGCATTTGGTTTTTAACAGAGAAGAGTTGGAGTTGCTGAAAACATACAGTATGCAAATGAGAGGGAGACCATGAGTGATATACCCACTGAGATACAAGCATAGGTGTGTCTGTTGTCTGTATAATAGCGTGCGTGCGACAAGTGACAAGTGTCAAGTGTCATACAAGAAGGAAGGCTGGCCATAATGAGAATGAATCCGCACTTCCTGCCGCCCTTCAAAATAAAACCATTTAGAAGGGACAGGCACTGAATGCTGCTATAGCGCCCCCTAAAGGCTAAATGACTAAATACTTCTGATATAGGCTCAGAGTACATCCCTCCACACCTGTACCAAGTTTGGTTAGCATCGGACGATTTTTGTGAAATAGGCCCCACCCACAGAAGATTGGAAGTGGATTATATCGCAATGGTGTGTTTTTTTTTTAACTTCCAAATCAGTGTTGTGCAGGACACTCCTAACATGATGTGTGCGTTGGTTTGGTGAAGATTGGACAAAATTTCTAGGAGAAATGGCAAAAAAACGGTTTTGGACAAAATGCAAAATGGCCGAAAATCTAGTTAGACGCAAATGGGCGTGGCCTAGTTGAGTAGATGCGGGAGGACCCAAGGAATCCAGGGAAAAAAGAATTTTGATGATAAACCCTACGGTTCAAAAGTTATGGACCAAAAGGTAAGGAGGGCTGTTATAGCGCCACCATCTGGTCAATTGGTGCAATTTTTTCGGGGATAGTAAAAGACCCCTCCGTGCACCTCCCTACCAAGTTTCGTAGCTCTAGCTGTTATGGTTTGTGAATGACAGCTAATTTACTGCAAGATTTTGCAAGATTTTTCCAAACCCCATGCAAGTCAATGGGAAAAAAATGGCGCTTAATGGCGAATTGCGGCCAAACCGCTTTCACAAACCCTTAACAAAGTCATAGCACACCTGTCCTCAATAAGCCGGTCATTTTGAGGTCTGGCATGTCTATGTGGCGCAAAAATTGGGGGAGTTATTATTCGTAGAACTTTTTGGCAGATAGAATAATAATAATAAGTATGTGGGATTTCAAGATTGTGCCTTGCTTGTCAGCAAGCACAATAATTATTGCTTTTATCTCGGAAACGGAAGGTGCAATCGTGATTCTGCCCACCACTAGCGTACTTTTTCACCCCGATTCCAACGCCGCCATCATTGAGTCTCTACGAGTTACGGTTGCGGAGATACGTTGCTGTAGCGCCCCCCATAGGCAAACAATAGCGCCCCCTACACGCCAAATGACACTATCTCTTCTGAAATCAACTCAGAAGTGTCAAGTGTCATACAAGAAGGAAGGCTGGCCATAATGACAATGAATCCGCACTTCCTGCCGCCCTTCAAAATAAAACAATTGAGAAGGGACAGGCACTGAATGCTGCTATAGCGCCCCCTAAAGGCTAAATGACAAAATACTTCTGATATAGGCTCAGAGTACATCCCTCCACACCTGTACTACGTTT
Organism: Poromitra crassiceps; assembly: GCF_964638095.1. Lineage (NCBI taxonomy): Eukaryota > Metazoa > Chordata > Actinopteri > Beryciformes > Melamphaidae > Poromitra > Poromitra crassiceps. The sequence continues at coordinate 122,694 of NW_028152062.1, forward strand.
GGTTAGCATCGGATGATTTTTGTGAAATAGGCCCCACCCACAGAAAGTTGGAAGTGGATTATATCGCAACGGTGTGTTTTTTTTTTTAACTTCCAAATCAGTGTTGTGCAGGACAGTCCCCACATGATGTGTGCGTTGGTTTGGTGAAGATTGGACAAAATTTCAAGGAGAAATGGCAAAAAAACGGTTTTGGACAAAATGCAAAATGGCCGAAAATCTAGTCAGACGCAAATGGGCGTGGCCTAGTTGAGTAGATGCGGGAGGACCCAAGGAATCCAGGGAAAAAAGAATTTTGATGATAAACCCTACGGTTCAAAAGTTATGGACCAAAAGGTAAGGAGGGCTGTTATAGCGCCACCATCTGGTCAATTGGTGCAATTTTTTCGGGGATAGTAAAAGACCCCTCCGTGCACCTCCCTACCAAGTTTCGTAGCTCTAGCTGTTATGGTTTGTGAATGACAGCTAATTTACTGCAAGATTTTGCAAGATTTTTCCAAACCCCATGCAAGTCAATGGGAAAAAAATGGCGCTTAATGGCGAATTGCGGCCAAACCGCTTTCACAAACCCTTAACAAAGTCATAGCACACCTGTCCTCAATAAGCCGGTCATTTTGAGGTCTGGCATGTCTATGTGGCGCAAAAATTGGGGGAGTTATTATTCGTAGAACTTTTTGGCAGATAGAATAATAATAACTAGATGGTCTACATTTCCTAACGAAAATGTAATTGTGCTTGCTGTCCTCGCCATGCACCGCCTGGCTTCCAAAATCCCTGCCCATGGACCTAGGGGGACTAAGTAGTTATGGGGGTGCCTATGTGAGTAAAAGGACTTTGGAGTAGAAGTACTTGGTAGGTGGGGAAGTCAGACTGGTTGTAGCCTACTAGAGAGACACAAAAGGCTAGCCCAATCTCTGCAATCTAAAACTACATTACCTGCAAACTACAGCATCAATAATTACCATGTATTGTAAATGTCTCCAACTGTCTCAAGGAAAATAGGACATGATAACCTCCAGAGAAGTAGTATTCCTTGTAGTGTCATTCATGTTTATGGTTGCGACAACAACTGTTTACAAAACTAGCAGGCTTACCAGAGCTGCAAACACACAAGTGAAAAGCTATCAATGGCTGCATCTAATCAGCCAGTAACTAATGTAGGCTATGTTCCATTATGTTAGTGTAAGAAGTCAAATGTACTGATAATAGTCCCTGGTCACCAAAGTAATGTTACCCTTTTAGTTTTGTTACAGAGTTGCTGATCGGTTGTCATGTGTCCAGTCAGCCAGAGAAGCTGCTTGGGTAGCATGCTAACTAACGCCTAACGCAGTGGTTCTCAACTGGTGTAGCCTCAGGACCCACTATTTTCCTTGTCATGAAGTCGCGACCCAAATTTCAGATTTTTTTTTAAACCACTCAAATTTATTGCACAAAAAATAGCGCATTTATTTAATACACAATGCCTTCATGCACTGTCAAATGAACAAAAAAGTGCAACAGAAGTGCAACTACGGCTAAAAACCAATTGAAATAAGGCAGACTTGAATTACAGGCCTATATGTTTTTAAATTTAAACAAGTCAAACTGGTCATGGTCAGAAAGTCTTATTTGAACTGTATGAAATATGAAATAAAAGGCAGACTTTTCTTGAATCACAGGCAGGCTATATGCTTTTTAGTTAAACTGGTCATAACTTTTAATTAAACTGGGGCCATGCTAATCCAGTTTCAATCATCTGAATTGAACTAAAATTAAATATGAAATGAAAAGGCAGACTTCTCTTGAATTACAGGCAGAGCATATGCTTCAGCTTGTTAAACAAGTGAAACTGGTCAGGCTAATCCAGTTTCAATAATCTGAATTAAAAAAAAAAAAAAAAAAAAAAAAAAAAAAAGTACTGTACTGTAAAACTCCGCGACCCAATCAAAACGGCCCCGCGGCGCTACCCACCAGTTGAGAAACGCTGGCCTAACGCTAGCATTAGCTCAATTAGCTTGTTGCAACTAGTCCCAAACATTGATGAACAGTGTGTCCTAACGCCAGGGGGACAAGGTGTTTGTTTTGGCTGGCTGAGGTTAGCCTATAAGGCACAGTTGTTGTGGCTAACAGCCTCCATTCACACTAGGCTATTCACACTAGGCTATCTCTTCCATTATGTTTTCAAACCCAGCTGGCTGTATAAAATGAACAACCACAAAGTGGTGACACTTACCCATGGGTTCAGTTCATTTTGTTCATTCATTGTTTTCTGGACATGTTACCATGCTACATTAACACAGCAGGTAACAGAACAGACAGGCCTCCCATGGTTGGCGACAAGTGTATATCATTGTCTCTACCCAAGATGCAACACTGCTCTACCCAACATGCAACGCTGCTGCTCAGAGTTGCTCTTAAGCTCTATTTATCTGGTCAAATCTCACCGGATTCCTGTTTCCAGTACACTTTTAGCATTTGGTTTTTAACAGAGAAGAGTTGGAGTTGCTGAAAACATACAGTATGCAAATGAGAGGGAGACCATGAGTGATATACCCACTGAGATACAAGCATAGGTGTGTCTGTTGTCTGTATAATAGCGTGCGTGCGACAAGTGACAAGTGTCAAGTGTCATACAAGAAGGAAGGCTGGCCATAATGAGAATGAATCCGCACTTCCTGCCGCCCTTCAAAATAAAACCATTTAGAAGGGACAGGCACTGAATGCTGCTATAGCGCCCCCTAAAGGCTAAATGACTAAATACTTCTGATATAGGCTCAGAGTACATCCCTCCACACCTGTACCAAGTTTGGTTAGCATCGGACGATTTTTGTGAAATAGGCCCCACCCACAGAAGATTGGAAGTGGATTATATCGCAATGGTGTGTTTTTTTTTTAACTTCCAAATCAGTGTTGTGCAGGACACTCCTAACATGATGTGTGCGTTGGTTTGGTGAAGATTGGACAAAATTTCTAGGAGAAATGGCAAAAAAACGGTTTTGGACAAAATGCAAAATGGCCGAAAATCTAGTTAGACGCAAATGGGCGTGGCCTAGTTGAGTAGATGCGGGAGGACCCAAGGAATCCAGGGAAAAAAGAATTTTGATGATAAACCCTACGGTTCAAAAGTTATGGACCAAAAGGTAAGGAGGGCTGTTATAGCGCCACCATCTGGTCAATTGGTGCAATTTTTTCGGGGATAGTAAAAGACCCCTCCGTGCACCTCCCTACCAAGTTTCGTAGCTCTAGCTGTTATGGTTTGTGAATGACAGCTAATTTACTGCAAGATTTTGCAAGATTTTTCCAAACCCCATGCAAGTCAATGGGAAAAAAATGGCGCTTAATGGCGAATTGCGGCCAAACCGCTTTCACAAACCCTTAACAAAGTCATAGCACACCTGTCCTCAATAAGCCGGTCATTTTGAGGTCTGGCATGTCTATGTGGCGCAAAAATTGGGGGAGTTATTATTCGTAGAACTTTTTGGCAGATAGAATAATAATAATAAGTATGTGGGATTTCAAGATTGTGCCTTGCTTGTCAGCAAGCACAATAATTATTGCTTTTATCTCGGAAACGGAAGGTGCAATCGTGATTCTGCCCACCACTAGCGTACTTTTTCACCCCGATTCCAACGCCGCCATCATTGAGTCTCTACGAGTTACGGTTGCGGAGATACGTTGCTGTAGCGCCCCCCATAGGCAAACAATAGCGCCCCCTACACGCCAAATGACACTATCTCTTCTGAAATCAACTCAGAAGTGTCAAGTGTCATACAAGAAGGAAGGCTGGCCATAATGACAATGAATCCGCACTTCCTGCCGCCCTTCAAAATAAAACAATTGAGAAGGGACAGGCACTGAATGCTGCTATAGCGCCCCCTAAAGGCTAAATGACAAAATACTTCTGATATAGGCTCAGAGTACATCCCTCCACACCTGTACTACGTTTGGTTAGCATCGGATGATTTTTGTGAAATAGGCCCCACCCACAGAAAGTTGGAAGTGGATTATATCGCAACGGTGTGTTTTTTTTTTTAACTTCCAAATCAGTGTTGTGCAGGACAGTCCCCACATGATGTGTGCGTTGGTTTGGTGAAGATTGGACAAAATTTCAAGGAGAAATGGCAAAAAAACGGTTTTGGACAAAATGCAAAATGGCCGAAAATCTAGTTAGACGCAAATGGGCGTGGCCTAGTTGAGTAGATGCGGGAGGACCCAAGGAATCCAGGGAAAAAAGAATTTTGATGATAAACCCTACGGTTCAAAAGTTATGGACCAAAAGGTAAGGAGGGCTGTTATAGCGCCACCATCTGGTCAATTGGTGCAATTTTTTCGGGGATAGTAAAAGACCCCTCCGTGCACCTCCCTACCAAGTTTCGTAGCTCTAGCTGTTATGGTTTGTGAATGACAGCTAATTTACTGCAAGATTTTGCAAGATTTTTCCAAACCCCATGCAAGTCAATGGGAAAAAAATGGCGCTTAATGGCGAATTGCGGCCAAACCGCTTTCACAAACCCTTAACAAAGTCATAGCACACCTGTCCTCAATAAGCCGGTCATTTTGAGGTCTGGCATGTCTATGTGGCGCAAAAATTGGGGGAGTTATTATTCGTAGAACTTTTTGGCAGATAGAATAATAATAATAAGTATGTGGGATTTCAAGATTGTGCCTTGCTTGTCAGCAAGCACAATAATTATTGCTTTTATCTCGGAAACGGAAGGTGCAATCGTGATTCTGCCCACCACTAGCGTACTTTTTCACCCCGATTCCAACGCCGCCATCATTGAGTCTCTACGAGTTACGGTTGCGGAGATACGTTGCTGTAGCGCCCCCCATAGGCAAACAATAGCGCCCCCTACACGCCAAATGACACTATCTCTTCTGAAATCAACTCAGAAGTGTCAAGTGTCATACAAGAAGGAAGGCTGGCCATAATGACAATGAATCCGCACTTCCTGCCGCCCTTCAAAATAAAACAATTGAGAAGGGACAGGCACTGAATGCTGCTATAGCGCCCCCTAAAGGCTAAATGACAAAATACTTCTGATATAGGCTCAGAGTACATCCCTCCACACCTGTACTACGTTTGGTTAGCATCGGATGATTTTTGTGAAATAGGCCCCACCCACAGAAAGTTGGAAGTGGATTATATCGCAACGGTGTGTTTTTTTTTTTAACTTCCAAATCAGTGTTGTGCAGGACAGTCCCCACATGATGTGTGCGTTGGTTTGGTGAAGATTGGACAAAATTTCAAGGAGAAATGGCAAAAAAACGGTTTTGGACAAAATGCAAAATGGCCGAAAATCTAGTCAGACGCAAATGGGCGTGGCCTAGTTGAGTAGATGCGGGAGGACCCAAGGAATCCAGGGAAAAAAGAATTTTGATGATAAACCCTACGGTTCAAAAGTTATGGACCAAAAGGTAAGGAGGGCTGTTATAGCGCCACCATCTGGTCAATTGGTGCAATTTTTTCGGGGATAGTAAAAGACCCCTCCGTGCACCTCCCTACCAAGTTTCGTAGCTCTAGCTGTTATGGTTTGTGAATGACAGCTAATTTACTGCAAGATTTTGCAAGATTTTTCCAAACCCCATGCAAGTCAATGGGAAAAAAATGGCGCTTAATGGCGAATTGCGGCCAAACCGCTTTCACAAACCCTTAACAAAGTCATAGCACACCTGTCCTCAATAAGCCGGTCATTTTGAGGTCTGGCATGTCTATGTGGCGCAAAAATTGGGGGAGTTATTATTCGTAGAACTTTTTGGCAGATAGAATAATAATAACTAGATGGTCTACATTTCCTAACGAAAATGTAATTGTGCTTGCTGTCCTCGCCATGCACCGCCTGGCTTCCAAAATCCCTGCCCATGGACCTAGGGGGACTAAGTAGTTATGGGGGTGCCTATGTGAGTAAAAGGACTTTGGAGTAGAAGTACTTGGTAGGTGGGGAAGTCAGACTGGTTGTAGCCTACTAGAGAGACACAAAAGGCTAGCCCAATCTCTGCAATCTAAAACTACATTACCTGCAAACTACAGCATCAATAATTACCATGTATTGTAAATGTCTCCAACTGTCTCAAGGAAAATAGGACATGATAACCTCCAGAGAAGTAGTATTCCTTGTAGTGTCATTCATGTTTATGGTTGCGACAACAACTGTTTACAAAACTAGCAGGCTTACCAGAGCTGCAAACACACAAGTGAAAAGCTATCAATGGCTGCATCTAATCAGCCAGTAACTAATGTAGGCTATGTTCCATTATGTTAGTGTAAGAAGTCAAATGTACTGATAATAGTCCCTGGTCACCAAAGTAATGTTACCCTTTTAGTTTTGTTACAGAGTTGCTGATCGGTTGTCATGTGTCCAGTCAGCCAGAGAAGCTGCTTGGGTAGCATGCTAACTAACGCCTAACGCAGTGGTTCTCAACTGGTGTAGCCTCAGGACCCACTATTTTCCTTGTCATGAAGTCGCGACCCAAATTTCAGATTTTTTTTTAAACCACTCAAATTTATTGCACAAAAAATAGCGCATTTATTTAATACACAATGCCTTCATGCACTGTCAAATGAACAAAAAAGTGCAACAGAAGTGCAACTACGGCTAAAAACCAATTGAAATAAGGCAGACTTGAATTACAGGCCTATATGTTTTTAAATTTAAACAAGTCAAACTGGTCATGGTCAGAAAGTCTTATTTGAACTGTATGAAATATGAAATAAAAGGCAGACTTTTCTTGAATCACAGGCAGGCTATATGCTTTTTAGTTAAACTGGTCATAACTTTTAATTAAACTGGGGCCATGCTAATCCAGTTTCAATCATCTGAATTGAACTAAAATTAAATATGAAATGAAAAGGCAGACTTCTCTTGAATTACAGGCAGAGCATATGCTTCAGCTTGTTAAACAAGTGAAACTGGTCAGGCTAATCCAGTTTCAATAATCTGAATTAAAAAAAAAAAAAAAAAAAAAAAAAAAAAAAGTACTGTACTGTAAAACTCCGCGACCCAATCAAAACGGCCCCGCGGCGCTACCCACCAGTTGAGAAACGCTGGCCTAACGCTAGCATTAGCTCAATTAGCTTGTTGCAACTAGTCCCAAACATTGATGAACAGTGTGTCCTAACGCCAGGGGGACAAGGTGTTTGTTTTGGCTGGCTGAGGTTAGCCTATAAGGCACAGTTGTTGTGGCTAACAGCCTCCATTCACACTAGGCTATTCACACTAGGCTATCTCTTCCATTATGTTTTCAAACCCAGCTGGCTGTATAAAATGAACAACCACAAAGTGGTGACACTTACCCATGGGTTCAGTTCATTTTGTTCATTCATTGTTTTCTGGACATGTTACCATGCTACATTAACACAGCAGGTAACAGAACAGACAGGCCTCCCATGGTTGGCGACAAGTGTATATCATTGTCTCTACCCAAGATGCAACACTGCTCTACCCAACATGCAACGCTGCTGCTCAGAGTTGCTCTTAAGCTCTATTTATCTGGTCAAATCTCACCGGATTCCTGTTTCCAGTACACTTTTAGCATTTGGTTTTTAACAGAGAAGAGTTGGAGTTGCTGAAAACATACAGTATGCAAATGAGAGGGAGACCATGAGTGATATACCCACTGAGATACAAGCATAGGTGTGTCTGTTGTCTGTATAATAGCGTGCGTGCGACAAGTGACAAGTGTCAAGTGTCATACAAGAAGGAAGGCTGGCCATAATGAGAATGAATCCGCACTTCCTGCCGCCCTTCAAAATAAAACCATTTAGAAGGGACAGGCACTGAATGCTGCTATAGCGCCCCCTAAAGGCTAAATGACTAAATACTTCTGATATAGGCTCAGAGTACATCCCTCCACACCTGTACCAAGTTTGGTTAGCATCGGACGATTTTTGTGAAATAGGCCCCACCCACAGAAGATTGGAAGTGGATTATATCGCAATGGTGTGTTTTTTTTTTAACTTCCAAATCAGTGTTGTGCAGGACACTCCTAACATGATGTGTGCGTTGGTTTGGTGAAGATTGGACAAAATTTCTAGGAGAAATGGCAAAAAAACGGTTTTGGACAAAATGCAAAATGGCCGAAAATCTAGTTAGACGCAAATGGGCGTGGCCTAGTTGAGTAGATGCGGGAGGACCCAAGGAATCCAGGGAAAAAAGAATTTTGATGATAAACCCTACGGTTCAAAAGTTATGGACCAAAAGGTAAGGAGGGCTGTTATAGCGCCACCATCTGGTCAATTGGTGCAATTTTTTCGGGGATAGTAAAAGACCCCTCCGTGCACCTCCCTACCAAGTTTCGTAGCTCTAGCTGTTATGGTTTGTGAATGACAGCTAATTTACTGCAAGATTTTGCAAGATTTTTCCAAACCCCATGCAAGTCAATGGGAAAAAAATGGCGCTTAATGGCGAATTGCGGCCAAACCGCTTTCACAAACCCTTAACAAAGTCATAGCACACCTGTCCTCAATAAGCCGGTCATTTTGAGGTCTGGCATGTCTATGTGGCGCAAAAATTGGGGGAGTTATTATTCGTAGAACTTTTTGGCAGATAGAATAATAATAATAAGTATGTGGGATTTCAAGATTGTGCCTTGCTTGTCAGCAAGCACAATAATTATTGCTTTTATCTCGGAAACGGAAGGTGCAATCGTGATTCTGCCCACCACTAGCGTACTTTTTCACCCCGATTCCAACGCCGCCATCATTGAGTCTCTACGAGTTACGGTTGCGGAGATACGTTGCTGTAGCGCCCCCCATAGGCAAACAATAGCGCCCCCTACACGCCAAATGACACTATCTCTTCTGAAATCAACTCAGAAGTGTCAAGTGTCATACAAGAAGGAAGGCTGGCCATAATGACAATGAATCCGCACTTCCTGCCGCCCTTCAAAATAAAACAATTGAGAAGGGACAGGCACTGAATGCTGCTATAGCGCCCCCTAAAGGCTAAATGACAAAATACTTCTGATATAGGCTCAGAGTACATCCCTCCACACCTGTACTACGTTTGGTTAGCATCGGATGATTTTTGTGAAATAGGCCCCACCCACAGAAAGTTGGAAGTGGATTATATCGCAACGGTGTGTTTTTTTTTTTAACTTCCAAATCAGTGTTGTGCAGGACAGTCCCCACATGATGTGTGCGTTGGTTTGGTGAAGATTGGACAAAATTTCAAGGAGAAATGGCAAAAAAACGGTTTTGGACAAAATGCAAAATGGCCGAAAATCTAGTCAGACGCAAATGGGCGTGGCCTAGTTGAGTAGATGCGGGAGGACCCAAGGAATCCAGGGAAAAAAGAATTTTGATGATAAACCCTACGGTTCAAAAGTTATGGACCAAAAGGTAAGGAGGGCTGTTATAGCGCCACCATCTGGTCAATTGGTGCAATTTTTTCGGGGATAGTAAAAGACCCCTCCGTGCACCTCCCTACCAAGTTTCGTAGCTCTAGCTGTTATGGTTTGTGAATGACAGCTAATTTACTGCAAGATTTTGCAAGATTTTTCCAAACCCCATGCAAGTCAATGGGAAAAAAATGGCGCTTAATGGCGAATTGCGGCCAAACCGCTTTCACAAACCCTTAACAAAGTCATAGCACACCTGTCCTCAATAAGCCGGTCATTTTGAGGTCTGGCATGTCTATGTGGCGCAAAAATTGGGGGAGTTATTATTCGTAGAACTTTTTGGCAGATAGAATAATAATAACTAGATGGTCTACATTTCCTAACGAAAATGTAATTGTGCTTGCTGTCCTCGCCATGCACCGCCTGGCTTCCAAAATCCCTGCCCATGGACCTAGGGGGACTAAGTAGTTATGGGGGTGCCTATGTGAGTAAAAGGACTTTGGAGTAGAAGTACTTGGTAGGTGGGGAAGTCAGACTGGTTGTAGCCTACTAGAGAGACACAAAAGGCTAGCCCAATCTCTGCAATCTAAAACTACATTACCTGCAAACTACAGCATCAATAATTACCATGTATTGTAAATGTCTCCAACTGTCTCAAGGAAAATAGGACATGATAACCTCCAGAGAAGTAGTATTCCTTGTAGTGTCATTCATGTTTATGGTTGCGACAACAACTGTTTACAAAACTAGCAGGCTTACCAGAGCTGCAAACACACAAGTGAAAAGCTATCAATGGCTGCATCTAATCAGCCAGTAACTAATGTAGGCTATGTTCCATTATGTTAGTGTAAGAAGTCAAATGTACTGATAATAGTCCCTGGTCACCAAAGTAATGTTACCCTTTTAGTTTTGTTACAGAGTTGCTGATCGGTTGTCATGTGTCCAGTCAGCCAGAGAAGCTGCTTGGGTAGCATGCTAACTAACGCCTAACGCAGTGGTTCTCAACTGGTGTAGCCTCAGGACCCACTATTTTCCTTGTCATGAAGTCGCGACCCAAATTTCAGATTTTTTTTTAAACCACTCAAATTTATTGCACAAAAAATAGCGCATTTATTTAATACACAATGCCTTCATGCACTGTCAAATGAACAAAAAAGTGCAACAGAAGTGCAACTACGGCTAAAAACCAATTGAAATAAGGCAGACTTGAATTACAGGCCTATATGTTTTTAAATTTAAACAAGTCAAACTGGTCATGGTCAGAAAGTCTTATTTGAACTGTATGAAATATGAAATAAAAGGCAGACTTTTCTTGAATCACAGGCAGGCTATATGCTTTTTAGTTAAACTGGTCATAACTTTTAATTAAACTGGGGCCATGCTAATCCAGTTTCAATCATCTGAATTGAACTAAAATTAAATATGAAATGAAAAGGCAGACTTCTCTTGAATTACAGGCAGAGCATATGCTTCAGCTTGTTAAACAAGTGAAACTGGTCAGGCTAATCCAGTTTCAATAATCTGAATTAAAAAAAAAAAAAAAAAAAAAAAAAAAAAAAGTACTGTACTGTAAAACTCCGCGACCCAATCAAAACGGCCCCGCGGCGCTACCCACCAGTTGAGAAACGCTGGCCTAACGCTAGCATTAGCTCAATTAGCTTGTTGCAACTAGTCCCAAACATTGATGAACAGTGTGTCCTAACGCCAGGGGGACAAGGTGTTTGTTTTGGCTGGCTGAGGTTAGCCTATAAGGCACAGTTGTTGTGGCTAACAGCCTCCATTCACACTAGGCTATTCACACTAGGCTATCTCTTCCATTATGTTTTCAAACCCAGCTGGCTGTATAAAATGAACAACCACAAAGTGGTGACACTTACCCATGGGTTCAGTTCATTTTGTTCATTCATTGTTTTCTGGACATGTTACCATGCTACATTAACACAGCAGGTAACAGAACAGACAGGCCTCCCATGGTTGGCGACAAGTGTATATCATTGTCTCTACCCAAGATGCAACACTGCTCTACCCAACATGCAACGCTGCTGCTCAGAGTTGCTCTTAAGCTCTATTTATCTGGTCAAATCTCACCGGATTCCTGTTTCCAGTACACTTTTAGCATTTGGTTTTTAACAGAGAAGAGTTGGAGTTGCTGAAAACATACAGTATGCAAATGAGAGGGAGACCATGAGTGATATACCCACTGAGATACAAGCATAGGTGTGTCTGTTGTCTGTATAATAGCGTGCGTGCGACAAGTGACAAGTGTCAAGTGTCATACAAGAAGGAAGGCTGGCCATAATGAGAATGAATCCGCACTTCCTGCCGCCCTTCAAAATAAAACCATTTAGAAGGGACAGGCACTGAATGCTGCTATAGCGCCCCCTAAAGGCTAAATGACTAAATACTTCTGATATAGGCTCAGAGTACATCCCTCCACACCTGTACCAAGTTTGGTTAGCATCGGACGATTTTTGTGAAATAGGCCCCACCCACAGAAGATTGGAAGTGGATTATATCGCAATGGTGTGTTTTTTTTTTAACTTCCAAATCAGTGTTGTGCAGGACACTCCTAACATGATGTGTGCGTTGGTTTGGTGAAGATTGGACAAAATTTCTAGGAGAAATGGCAAAAAAACGGTTTTGGACAAAATGCAAAATGGCCGAAAATCTAGTTAGACGCAAATGGGCGTGGCCTAGTTGAGTAGATGCGGGAGGACCCAAGGAATCCAGGGAAAAAAGAATTTTGATGATAAACCCTACGGTTCAAAAGTTATGGACCAAAAGGTAAGGAGGGCTGTTATAGCGCCACCATCTGGTCAATTGGTGCAATTTTTTCGGGGATAGTAAAAGACCCCTCCGTGCACCTCCCTACCAAGTTTCGTAGCTCTAGCTGTTATGGTTTGTGAATGACAGCTAATTTACTGCAAGATTTTGCAAGATTTTTCCAAACCCCATGCAAGTCAATGGGAAAAAAATGGCGCTTAATGGCGAATTGCGGCCAAACCGCTTTCACAAACCCTTAACAAAGTCATAGCACACCTGTCCTCAATAAGCCGGTCATTTTGAGGTCTGGCATGTCTATGTGGCGCAAAAATTGGGGGAGTTATTATTCGTAGAACTTTTTGGCAGATAGAATAATAATAATAAGTATGTGGGATTTCAAGATTGTGCCTTGCTTGTCAGCAAGCACAATAATTATTGCTTTTATCTCGGAAACGGAAGGTGCAATCGTGATTCTGCCCACCACTAGCGTACTTTTTCACCCCGATTCCAACGCCGCCATCATTGAGTCTCTACGAGTTACGGTTGCGGAGATACGTTGCTGTAGCGCCCCCCATAGGCAAACAATAGCGCCCCCTACACGCCAAATGACACTATCTCTTCTGAAATCAACTCAGAAGTGTCAAGTGTCATACAAGAAGGAAGGCTGGCCATAATGACAATGAATCCGCACTTCCTGCCGCCCTTCAAAATAAAACAATTGAGAAGGGACAGGCACTGAATGCTGCTATAGCGCCCCCTAAAGGCTAAATGACAAAATACTTCTGATATAGGCTCAGAGTACATCCCTCCACACCTGTACTACGTTTGGTTAGCATCGGATGATTTTTGTGAAATAGGCCCCACCCACAGAAAGTTGGAAGTGGATTATATCGCAACGGTGTGTTTTTTTTTTTAACTTCCAAATCAGTGTTGTGCAGGACAGTCCCCACATGATGTGTGCGTTGGTTTGGTGAAGATTGGACAAAATTTCAAGGAGAAATGGCAAAAAAACGGTTTTGGACAAAATGCAAAATGGCCGAAAATCTAGTTAGACGCAAATGGGCGTGGCCTAGTTGAGTAGATGCGGGAGGACCCAAGGAATCCAGGGAAAAAAGAATTTTGATGATAAACCCTACGGTTCAAAAGTTATGGACCAAAAGGTAAGGAGGGCTGTTATAGCGCCACCATCTGGTCAATTGGTGCAATTTTTTCGGGGATAGTAAAAGACCCCTCCGTGCACCTCCCTACCAAGTTTCGTAGCTCTAGCTGTTATGGTTTGTGAATGACAGCTAATTTACTGCAAGATTTTGCAAGATTTTTCCAAACCCCATGCAAGTCAATGGGAAAAAAATGGCGCTTAATGGCGAATTGCGGCCAAACCGCTTTCACAAACCCTTAACAAAGTCATAGCACACCTGTCCTCAATAAGCCGGTCATTTTGAGGTCTGGCATGTCTATGTGGCGCAAAAATTGGGGGAGTTATTATTCGTAGAACTTTTTGGCAGATAGAATAATAATAATAAGTATGTGGGATTTCAAGATTGTGCCTTGCTTGTCAGCAAGCACAATAATTATTGCTTTTATCTCGGAAACGGAAGGTGCAATCGTGATTCTGCCCACCACTAGCGTACTTTTTCACCCCGATTCCAACGCCGCCATCATTGAGTCTCTACGAGTTACGGTTGCGGAGATACGTTGCTGTAGCGCCCCCCATAGGCAAACAATAGCGCCCCCTACACGCCAAATGACACTATCTCTTCTGAAATCAACTCAGAAGTGTCAAGTGTCATACAAGAAGGAAGGCTGGCCATAATGACAATGAATCCGCACTTCCTGCCGCCCTTCAAAATAAAACAATTGAGAAGGGACAGGCACTGAATGCTGCTATAGCGCCCCCTAAAGGCTAAATGACAAAATACTTCTGATATAGGCTCAGAGTACATCCCTCCACACCTGTACTACGTTTGGTTAGCATCGGATGATTTTTGTGAAATAGGCCCCACCCACAGAAAGTTGGAAGTGGATTATATCGCAACGGTGTGTTTTTTTTTTTAACTTCCAAATCAGTGTTGTGCAGGACAGTCCCCACATGATGTGTGCGTTGGTTTGGTGAAGATTGGACAAAATTTCAAGGAGAAATGGCAAAAAAACGGTTTTGGACAAAATGCAAAATGGCCGAAAATCTAGTTAGACGCAAATGGGCGTGGCCTAGTTGAGTAGATGCGGGAGGACCCAAGGAATCCAGGGAAAAAAGAATTTTGATGATAAACCCTACGGTTCAAAAGTTATGGACCAAAAGGTAAGGAGGGCTGTTATAGCGCCACCATCTGGTCAATTGGTGCAATTTTTTCGGGGATAGTAAAAGACCCCTCCGTGCACCTCCCTACCAAGTTTCGTAGCTCTAGCTGTTATGGTTTGTGAATGACAGCTAATTTACTGCAAGATTTTGCAAGATTTTTCCAAACCCCATGCAAGTCAATGGGAAAAAAATGGCGCTTAATGGCGAATTGCGGCCAAACCGCTTTCACAAACCCTTAACAAAGTCATAGCACACCTGTCCTCAATAAGCCGGTCATTTTGAGGTCTGGCATGTCTATGTGGCGCAAAAATTGGGGGAGTTATTATTCGTAGAACTTTTTGGCAGATAGAATAATAATAATAAGTATGTGGGATTTCAAGATTGTGCCTTGCTTGTCAGCAAGCACAATAATTATTGCTTTTATCTCGGAAACGGAAGGTGCAATCGTGATTCTGCCCACCACTAGCGTACTTTTTCACCCCGATTCCAACGCCGCCATCATTGAGTCTCTACGAGTTACGGTTGCGGAGATACGTTGCTGTAGCGCCCCCCATAGGCAAACAATAGCGCCCCCTACACGCCAAATGACACTATCTCTTCTGAAATCAACTCAGAAGTGTCAAGTGTCATACAAGAAGGAAGGCTGGCCATAATGACAATGAATCCGCACTTCCTGCCGCCCTTCAAAATAAAACAATTGAGAAGGGACAGGCACTGAATGCTGCTATAGCGCCCCCTAAAGGCTAAATGACAAAATACTTCTGATATAGGCTCAGAGTACATCCCTCCACACCTGTACTACGTTTGGTTAGCATCGGATGATTTTTGTGAAATAGGCCCCACCCACAGAAAGTTGGAAGTGGATTATATCGCAACGGTGTGTTTTTTTTTTTAACTTCCAAATCAGTGTTGTGCAGGACAGTCCCCACATGATGTGTGCGTTGGTTTGGTGAAGATTGGACAAAATTTCAAGGAGAAATGGCAAAAAAACGGTTTTGGACAAAATGCAAAATGGCCGAAAATCTAGTTAGACGCAAATGGGCGTGGCCTAGTTGAGTAGATGCGGGAGGACCCAAGGAATCCAGGGAAAAAAGAATTTTGATGATAAACCCTACGGTTCAAAAGTTATGGACCAAAAGGTAAGGAGGGCTGTTATAGCGCCACCATCTGGTCAATTGGTGCAATTTTTTCGGGGATAGTAAAAGACCCCTCCGTGCACCTCCCTACCAAGTTTCGTAGCTCTAGCTGTTATGGTTTGTGAATGACAGCTAATTTACTGCAAGATTTTGCAAGATTTTTCCAAACCCCATGCAAGTCAATGGGAAAAAAATGGCGCTTAATGGCGAATTGCGGCCAAACCGCTTTCACAAACCCTTAACAAAGTCATAGCACACCTGTCCTCAATAAGCCGGTCATTTTGAGGTCTGGCATGTCTATGTGGCGCAAAAATTGGGGGAGTTATTATTCGTAGAACTTTTTGGCAGATAGAATAATAATAATAAGTATGTGGGATTTCAAGATTGTGCCTTGCTTGTCAGCAAGCACAATAATTATTGCTTTTATCTCGGAAACGGAAGGTGCAATCGTGATTCTGCCCACCACTAGCGTACTTTTTCACCCCGATTCCAACGCCGCCATCATTGAGTCTCTACGAGTTACGGTTGCGGAGATACGTTGCTGTAGCGCCCCCCATAGGCAAACAATAGCGCCCCCTACACGCCAAATGACACTATCTCTTCTGAAATCAACTCAGAAGTGTCAAGTGTCATACAAGAAGGAAGGCTGGCCATAATGACAATGAATCCGCACTTCCTGCCGCCCTTCAAAATAAAACAATTGAGAAGGGACAGGCACTGAATGCTGCTATAGCGCCCCCTAAAGGCTAAATGACAAAATACTTCTGATATAGGCTCAGAGTACATCCCTCCACACCTGTACTACGTTTGGTTAGCATCGGATGATTTTTGTGAAATAGGCCCCACCCACAGAAAGTTGGAAGTGGATTATATCGCAACGGTGTGTTTTTTTTTTTAACTTCCAAATCAGTGTTGTGCAGGACAGTCCCCACATGATGTGTGCGTTGGTTTGGTGAAGATTGGACAAAATTTCAAGGAGAAATGGCAAAAAAACGGTTTTGGACAAAATGCAAAATGGCCGAAAATCTAGTCAGACGCAAATGGGCGTGGCCTAGTTGAGTAGATGCGGGAGGACCCAAGGAATCCAGGGAAAAAAGAATTTTGATGATAAACCCTACGGTTCAAAAGTTATGGACCAAAAGGTAAGGAGGGCTGTTATAGCGCCACCATCTGGTCAATTGGTGCAATTTTTTCGGGGATAGTAAAAGACCCCTCCGTGCACCTCCCTACCAAGTTTCGTAGCTCTAGCTGTTATGGTTTGTGAATGACAGCTAATTTACTGCAAGATTTTGCAAGATTTTTCCAAACCCCATGCAAGTCAATGGGAAAAAAATGGCGCTTAATGGCGAATTGCGGCCAAACCGCTTTCACAAACCCTTAACAAAGTCATAGCACACCTGTCCTCAATAAGCCGGTCATTTTGAGGTCTGGCATGTCTATGTGGCGCAAAAATTGGGGGAGTTATTATTCGTAGAACTTTTTGGCAGATAGAATAATAATAACTAGATGGTCTACATTTCCTAACGAAAATGTAATTGTGCTTGCTGTCCTCGCCATGCACCGCCTGGCTTCCAAAATCCCTGCCCATGGACCTAGGGGGACTAAGTAGTTATGGGGGTGCCTATGTGAGTAAAAGGACTTTGGAGTAGAAGTACTTGGTAGGTGGGGAAGTCAGACTGGTTGTAGCCTACTAGAGAGACACAAAAGGCTAGCCCAATCTCTGCAATCTAAAACTACATTACCTGCAAACTACAGCATCAATAATTACCATGTATTGTAAATGTCTCCAACTGTCTCAAGGAAAATAGGACATGATAACCTCCAGAGAAGTAGTATTCCTTGTAGTGTCATTCATGTTTATGGTTGCGACAACAACTGTTTACAAAACTAGCAGGCTTACCAGAGCTGCAAACACACAAGTGAAAAGCTATCAATGGCTGCATCTAATCAGCCAGTAACTAATGTAGGCTATGTTCCATTATGTTAGTGTAAGAAGTCAAATGTACTGATAATAGTCCCTGGTCACCAAAGTAATGTTACCCTTTTAGTTTTGTTACAGAGTTGCTGATCGGTTGTCATGTGTCCAGTCAGCCAGAGAAGCTGCTTGGGTAGCATGCTAACTAACGCCTAACGCAGTGGTTCTCAACTGGTGTAGCCTCAGGACCCACTATTTTCCTTGTCATGAAGTCGCGACCCAAATTTCAGATTTTTTTTTAAACCACTCAAATTTATTGCACAAAAAATAGCGCATTTATTTAATACACAATGCCTTCATGCACTGTCAAATGAACAAAAAAGTGCAACAGAAGTGCAACTACGGCTAAAAACCAATTGAAATAAGGCAGACTTGAATTACAGGCCTATATGTTTTTAAATTTAAACAAGTCAAACTGGTCATGGTCAGAAAGTCTTATTTGAACTGTATGAAATATGAAATAAAAGGCAGACTTTTCTTGAATCACAGGCAGGCTATATGCTTTTTAGTTAAACTGGTCATAACTTTTAATTAAACTGGGGCCATGCTAATCCAGTTTCAATCATCTGAATTGAACTAAAATTAAATATGAAATGAAAAGGCAGACTTCTCTTGAATTACAGGCAGAGCATATGCTTCAGCTTGTTAAACAAGTGAAACTGGTCAGGCTAATCCAGTTTCAATAATCTGAATTAAAAAAAAAAAAAAAAAAAAAAAAAAAAAAAGTACTGTACTGTAAAACTCCGCGACCCAATCAAAACGGCCCCGCGGCGCTACCCACCAGTTGAGAAACGCTGGCCTAACGCTAGCATTAGCTCAATTAGCTTGTTGCAACTAGTCCCAAACATTGATGAACAGTGTGTCCTAACGCCAGGGGGACAAGGTGTTTGTTTTGGCTGGCTGAGGTTAGCCTATAAGGCACAGTTGTTGTGGCTAACAGCCTCCATTCACACTAGGCTATTCACACTAGGCTATCTCTTCCATTATGTTTTCAAACCCAGCTGGCTGTATAAAATGAACAACCACAAAGTGGTGACACTTACCCATGGGTTCAGTTCATTTTGTTCATTCATTGTTTTCTGGACATGTTACCATGCTACATTAACACAGCAGGTAACAGAACAGACAGGCCTCCCATGGTTGGCGACAAGTGTATATCATTGTCTCTACCCAAGATGCAACACTGCTCTACCCAACATGCAACGCTGCTGCTCAGAGTTGCTCTTAAGCTCTATTTATCTGGTCAAATCTCACCGGATTCCTGTTTCCAGTACACTTTTAGCATTTGGTTTTTAACAGAGAAGAGTTGGAGTTGCTGAAAACATACAGTATGCAAATGAGAGGGAGACCATGAGTGATATACCCACTGAGATACAAGCATAGGTGTGTCTGTTGTCTGTATAATAGCGTGCGTGCGACAAGTGACAAGTGTCAAGTGTCATACAAGAAGGAAGGCTGGCCATAATGAGAATGAATCCGCACTTCCTGCCGCCCTTCAAAATAAAACCATTTAGAAGGGACAGGCACTGAATGCTGCTATAGCGCCCCCTAAAGGCTAAATGACTAAATACTTCTGATATAGGCTCAGAGTACATCCCTCCACACCTGTACCAAGTTTGGTTAGCATCGGACGATTTTTGTGAAATAGGCCCCACCCACAGAAGATTGGAAGTGGATTATATCGCAATGGTGTGTTTTTTTTTTAACTTCCAAATCAGTGTTGTGCAGGACACTCCTAACATGATGTGTGCGTTGGTTTGGTGAAGATTGGACAAAATTTCTAGGAGAAATGGCAAAAAAACGGTTTTGGACAAAATGCAAAATGGCCGAAAATCTAGTTAGACGCAAATGGGCGTGGCCTAGTTGAGTAGATGCGGGAGGACCCAAGGAATCCAGGGAAAAAAGAATTTTGATGATAAACCCTACGGTTCAAAAGTTATGGACCAAAAGGTAAGGAGGGCTGTTATAGCGCCACCATCTGGTCAATTGGTGCAATTTTTTCGGGGATAGTAAAAGACCCCTCCGTGCACCTCCCTACCAAGTTTCGTAGCTCTAGCTGTTATGGTTTGTGAATGACAGCTAATTTACTGCAAGATTTTGCAAGATTTTTCCAAACCCCATGCAAGTCAATGGGAAAAAAATGGCGCTTAATGGCGAATTGCGGCCAAACCGCTTTCACAAACCCTTAACAAAGTCATAGCACACCTGTCCTCAATAAGCCGGTCATTTTGAGGTCTGGCATGTCTATGTGGCGCAAAAATTGGGGGAGTTATTATTCGTAGAACTTTTTGGCAGATAGAATAATAATAATAAGTATGTGGGATTTCAAGATTGTGCCTTGCTTGTCAGCAAGCACAATAATTATTGCTTTTATCTCGGAAACGGAAGGTGCAATCGTGATTCTGCCCACCACTAGCGTACTTTTTCACCCCGATTCCAACGCCGCCATCATTGAGTCTCTACGAGTTACGGTTGCGGAGATACGTTGCTGTAGCGCCCCCCATAGGCAAACAATAGCGCCCCCTACACGCCAAATGACACTATCTCTTCTGAAATCAACTCAGAAGTGTCAAGTGTCATACAAGAAGGAAGGCTGGCCATAATGACAATGAATCCGCACTTCCTGCCGCCCTTCAAAATAAAACAATTGAGAAGGGACAGGCACTGAATGCTGCTATAGCGCCCCCTAAAGGCTAAATGACAAAATACTTCTGATATAGGCTCAGAGTACATCCCTCCACACCTGTACTACGTTTGGTTAGCATCGGATGATTTTTGTGAAATAGGCCCCACCCACAGAAAGTTGGAAGTGGATTATATCGCAACGGTGTGTTTTTTTTTTTAACTTCCAAATCAGTGTTGTGCAGGACAGTCCCCACATGATGTGTGCGTTGGTTTGGTGAAGATTGGACAAAATTTCAAGGAGAAATGGCAAAAAAACGGTTTTGGACAAAATGCAAAATGGCCGAAAATCTAGTTAGACGCAAATGGGCGTGGCCTAGTTGAGTAGATGCGGGAGGACCCAAGGAATCCAGGGAAAAAAGAATTTTGATGATAAACCCTACGGTTCAAAAGTTATGGACCAAAAGGTAAGGAGGGCTGTTATAGCGCCACCATCTGGTCAATTGGTGCAATTTTTTCGGGGATAGTAAAAGACCCCTCCGTGCACCTCCCTACCAAGTTTCGTAGCTCTAGCTGTTATGGTTTGTGAATGACAGCTAATTTACTGCAAGATTTTGCAAGATTTTTCCAAACCCCATGCAAGTCAATGGGAAAAAAATGGCGCTTAATGGCGAATTGCGGCCAAACCGCTTTCACAAACCCTTAACAAAGTCATAGCACACCTGTCCTCAATAAGCCGGTCATTTTGAGGTCTGGCATGTCTATGTGGCGCAAAAATTGGGGGAGTTATTATTCGTAGAACTTTTTGGCAGATAGAATAATAATAATAAGTATGTGGGATTTCAAGATTGTGCCTTGCTTGTCAGCAAGCACAATAATTATTGCTTTTATCTCGGAAACGGAAGGTGCAATCGTGATTCTGCCCACCACTAGCGTACTTTTTCACCCCGATTCCAACGCCGCCATCATTGAGTCTCTACGAGTTACGGTTGCGGAGATACGTTGCTGTAGCGCCCCCCATAGGCAAACAATAGCGCCCCCTACACGCCAAATGACACTATCTCTTCTGAAATCAACTCAGAAGTGTCAAGTGTCATACAAGAAGGAAGGCTGGCCATAATGACAATGAATCCGCACTTCCTGCCGCCCTTCAAAATAAAACAATTGAGAAGGGACAGGCACTGAATGCTGCTATAGCGCCCCCTAAAGGCTAAATGACAAAATACTTCTGATATAGGCTCAGAGTACATCCCTCCACACCTGTACTACGTTTGGTTAGCATCGGATGATTTTTGTGAAATAGGCCCCACCCACAGAAAGTTGGAAGTGGATTATATCGCAACGGTGTGTTTTTTTTTTTAACTTCCAAATCAGTGTTGTGCAGGACAGTCCCCACATGATGTGTGCGTTGGTTTGGTGAAGATTGGACAAAATTTCAAGGAGAAATGGCAAAAAAACGGTTTTGGACAAAATGCAAAATGGCCGAAAATCTAGTTAGACGCAAATGGGCGTGGCCTAGTTGAGTAGATGCGGGAGGACCCAAGGAATCCAGGGAAAAAAGAATTTTGATGATAAACCCTACGGTTCAAAAGTTATGGACCAAAAGGTAAGGAGGGCTGTTATAGCGCCACCATCTGGTCAATTGGTGCAATTTTTTCGGGGATAGTAAAAGACCCCTCCGTGCACCTCCCTACCAAGTTTCGTAGCTCTAGCTGTTATGGTTTGTGAATGACAGCTAATTTACTGCAAGATTTTGCAAGATTTTTCCAAACCCCATGCAAGTCAATGGGAAAAAAATGGCGCTTAATGGCGAATTGCGGCCAAACCGCTTTCACAAACCCTTAACAAAGTCATAGCACACCTGTCCTCAATAAGCCGGTCATTTTGAGGTCTG
Source organism: Poromitra crassiceps (assembly GCF_964638095.1). NCBI lineage: Eukaryota > Metazoa > Chordata > Actinopteri > Beryciformes > Melamphaidae > Poromitra > Poromitra crassiceps. The sequence continues at coordinate 144,698 of NW_028152062.1, forward strand.
GCATGTCTATGTGGCGCAAAAATTGGGGGAGTTATTATTCGTAGAACTTTTTGGCAGATAGAATAATAATAATAAGTATGTGGGATTTCAAGATTGTGCCTTGCTTGTCAGCAAGCACAATAATTATTGCTTTTATCTCGGAAACGGAAGGTGCAATCGTGATTCTGCCCACCACTAGCGTACTTTTTCACCCCGATTCCAACGCCGCCATCATTGAGTCTCTACGAGTTACGGTTGCGGAGATACGTTGCTGTAGCGCCCCCCATAGGCAAACAATAGCGCCCCCTACACGCCAAATGACACTATCTCTTCTGAAATCAACTCAGAAGTGTCAAGTGTCATACAAGAAGGAAGGCTGGCCATAATGACAATGAATCCGCACTTCCTGCCGCCCTTCAAAATAAAACAATTGAGAAGGGACAGGCACTGAATGCTGCTATAGCGCCCCCTAAAGGCTAAATGACAAAATACTTCTGATATAGGCTCAGAGTACATCCCTCCACACCTGTACTACGTTTGGTTAGCATCGGATGATTTTTGTGAAATAGGCCCCACCCACAGAAAGTTGGAAGTGGATTATATCGCAACGGTGTGTTTTTTTTTTTAACTTCCAAATCAGTGTTGTGCAGGACAGTCCCCACATGATGTGTGCGTTGGTTTGGTGAAGATTGGACAAAATTTCAAGGAGAAATGGCAAAAAAACGGTTTTGGACAAAATGCAAAATGGCCGAAAATCTAGTTAGACGCAAATGGGCGTGGCCTAGTTGAGTAGATGCGGGAGGACCCAAGGAATCCAGGGAAAAAAGAATTTTGATGATAAACCCTACGGTTCAAAAGTTATGGACCAAAAGGTAAGGAGGGCTGTTATAGCGCCACCATCTGGTCAATTGGTGCAATTTTTTCGGGGATAGTAAAAGACCCCTCCGTGCACCTCCCTACCAAGTTTCGTAGCTCTAGCTGTTATGGTTTGTGAATGACAGCTAATTTACTGCAAGATTTTGCAAGATTTTTCCAAACCCCATGCAAGTCAATGGGAAAAAAATGGCGCTTAATGGCGAATTGCGGCCAAACCGCTTTCACAAACCCTTAACAAAGTCATAGCACACCTGTCCTCAATAAGCCGGTCATTTTGAGGTCTGGCATGTCTATGTGGCGCAAAAATTGGGGGAGTTATTATTCGTAGAACTTTTTGGCAGATAGAATAATAATAATAAGTATGTGGGATTTCAAGATTGTGCCTTGCTTGTCAGCAAGCACAATAATTATTGCTTTTATCTCGGAAACGGAAGGTGCAATCGTGATTCTGCCCACCACTAGCGTACTTTTTCACCCCGATTCCAACGCCGCCATCATTGAGTCTCTACGAGTTACGGTTGCGGAGATACGTTGCTGTAGCGCCCCCCATAGGCAAACAATAGCGCCCCCTACACGCCAAATGACACTATCTCTTCTGAAATCAACTCAGAAGTGTCAAGTGTCATACAAGAAGGAAGGCTGGCCATAATGACAATGAATCCGCACTTCCTGCCGCCCTTCAAAATAAAACAATTGAGAAGGGACAGGCACTGAATGCTGCTATAGCGCCCCCTAAAGGCTAAATGACAAAATACTTCTGATATAGGCTCAGAGTACATCCCTCCACACCTGTACTACGTTTGGTTAGCATCGGATGATTTTTGTGAAATAGGCCCCACCCACAGAAAGTTGGAAGTGGATTATATCGCAACGGTGTGTTTTTTTTTTTAACTTCCAAATCAGTGTTGTGCAGGACAGTCCCCACATGATGTGTGCGTTGGTTTGGTGAAGATTGGACAAAATTTCAAGGAGAAATGGCAAAAAAACGGTTTTGGACAAAATGCAAAATGGCCGAAAATCTAGTCAGACGCAAATGGGCGTGGCCTAGTTGAGTAGATGCGGGAGGACCCAAGGAATCCAGGGAAAAAAGAATTTTGATGATAAACCCTACGGTTCAAAAGTTATGGACCAAAAGGTAAGGAGGGCTGTTATAGCGCCACCATCTGGTCAATTGGTGCAATTTTTTCGGGGATAGTAAAAGACCCCTCCGTGCACCTCCCTACCAAGTTTCGTAGCTCTAGCTGTTATGGTTTGTGAATGACAGCTAATTTACTGCAAGATTTTGCAAGATTTTTCCAAACCCCATGCAAGTCAATGGGAAAAAAATGGCGCTTAATGGCGAATTGCGGCCAAACCGCTTTCACAAACCCTTAACAAAGTCATAGCACACCTGTCCTCAATAAGCCGGTCATTTTGAGGTCTGGCATGTCTATGTGGCGCAAAAATTGGGGGAGTTATTATTCGTAGAACTTTTTGGCAGATAGAATAATAATAACTAGATGGTCTACATTTCCTAACGAAAATGTAATTGTGCTTGCTGTCCTCGCCATGCACCGCCTGGCTTCCAAAATCCCTGCCCATGGACCTAGGGGGACTAAGTAGTTATGGGGGTGCCTATGTGAGTAAAAGGACTTTGGAGTAGAAGTACTTGGTAGGTGGGGAAGTCAGACTGGTTGTAGCCTACTAGAGAGACACAAAAGGCTAGCCCAATCTCTGCAATCTAAAACTACATTACCTGCAAACTACAGCATCAATAATTACCATGTATTGTAAATGTCTCCAACTGTCTCAAGGAAAATAGGACATGATAACCTCCAGAGAAGTAGTATTCCTTGTAGTGTCATTCATGTTTATGGTTGCGACAACAACTGTTTACAAAACTAGCAGGCTTACCAGAGCTGCAAACACACAAGTGAAAAGCTATCAATGGCTGCATCTAATCAGCCAGTAACTAATGTAGGCTATGTTCCATTATGTTAGTGTAAGAAGTCAAATGTACTGATAATAGTCCCTGGTCACCAAAGTAATGTTACCCTTTTAGTTTTGTTACAGAGTTGCTGATCGGTTGTCATGTGTCCAGTCAGCCAGAGAAGCTGCTTGGGTAGCATGCTAACTAACGCCTAACGCAGTGGTTCTCAACTGGTGTAGCCTCAGGACCCACTATTTTCCTTGTCATGAAGTCGCGACCCAAATTTCAGATTTTTTTTTAAACCACTCAAATTTATTGCACAAAAAATAGCGCATTTATTTAATACACAATGCCTTCATGCACTGTCAAATGAACAAAAAAGTGCAACAGAAGTGCAACTACGGCTAAAAACCAATTGAAATAAGGCAGACTTGAATTACAGGCCTATATGTTTTTAAATTTAAACAAGTCAAACTGGTCATGGTCAGAAAGTCTTATTTGAACTGTATGAAATATGAAATAAAAGGCAGACTTTTCTTGAATCACAGGCAGGCTATATGCTTTTTAGTTAAACTGGTCATAACTTTTAATTAAACTGGGGCCATGCTAATCCAGTTTCAATCATCTGAATTGAACTAAAATTAAATATGAAATGAAAAGGCAGACTTCTCTTGAATTACAGGCAGAGCATATGCTTCAGCTTGTTAAACAAGTGAAACTGGTCAGGCTAATCCAGTTTCAATAATCTGAATTAAAAAAAAAAAAAAAAAAAAAAAAAAAAAAAGTACTGTACTGTAAAACTCCGCGACCCAATCAAAACGGCCCCGCGGCGCTACCCACCAGTTGAGAAACGCTGGCCTAACGCTAGCATTAGCTCAATTAGCTTGTTGCAACTAGTCCCAAACATTGATGAACAGTGTGTCCTAACGCCAGGGGGACAAGGTGTTTGTTTTGGCTGGCTGAGGTTAGCCTATAAGGCACAGTTGTTGTGGCTAACAGCCTCCATTCACACTAGGCTATTCACACTAGGCTATCTCTTCCATTATGTTTTCAAACCCAGCTGGCTGTATAAAATGAACAACCACAAAGTGGTGACACTTACCCATGGGTTCAGTTCATTTTGTTCATTCATTGTTTTCTGGACATGTTACCATGCTACATTAACACAGCAGGTAACAGAACAGACAGGCCTCCCATGGTTGGCGACAAGTGTATATCATTGTCTCTACCCAAGATGCAACACTGCTCTACCCAACATGCAACGCTGCTGCTCAGAGTTGCTCTTAAGCTCTATTTATCTGGTCAAATCTCACCGGATTCCTGTTTCCAGTACACTTTTAGCATTTGGTTTTTAACAGAGAAGAGTTGGAGTTGCTGAAAACATACAGTATGCAAATGAGAGGGAGACCATGAGTGATATACCCACTGAGATACAAGCATAGGTGTGTCTGTTGTCTGTATAATAGCGTGCGTGCGACAAGTGACAAGTGTCAAGTGTCATACAAGAAGGAAGGCTGGCCATAATGAGAATGAATCCGCACTTCCTGCCGCCCTTCAAAATAAAACCATTTAGAAGGGACAGGCACTGAATGCTGCTATAGCGCCCCCTAAAGGCTAAATGACTAAATACTTCTGATATAGGCTCAGAGTACATCCCTCCACACCTGTACCAAGTTTGGTTAGCATCGGACGATTTTTGTGAAATAGGCCCCACCCACAGAAGATTGGAAGTGGATTATATCGCAATGGTGTGTTTTTTTTTTAACTTCCAAATCAGTGTTGTGCAGGACACTCCTAACATGATGTGTGCGTTGGTTTGGTGAAGATTGGACAAAATTTCTAGGAGAAATGGCAAAAAAACGGTTTTGGACAAAATGCAAAATGGCCGAAAATCTAGTTAGACGCAAATGGGCGTGGCCTAGTTGAGTAGATGCGGGAGGACCCAAGGAATCCAGGGAAAAAAGAATTTTGATGATAAACCCTACGGTTCAAAAGTTATGGACCAAAAGGTAAGGAGGGCTGTTATAGCGCCACCATCTGGTCAATTGGTGCAATTTTTTCGGGGATAGTAAAAGACCCCTCCGTGCACCTCCCTACCAAGTTTCGTAGCTCTAGCTGTTATGGTTTGTGAATGACAGCTAATTTACTGCAAGATTTTGCAAGATTTTTCCAAACCCCATGCAAGTCAATGGGAAAAAAATGGCGCTTAATGGCGAATTGCGGCCAAACCGCTTTCACAAACCCTTAACAAAGTCATAGCACACCTGTCCTCAATAAGCCGGTCATTTTGAGGTCTGGCATGTCTATGTGGCGCAAAAATTGGGGGAGTTATTATTCGTAGAACTTTTTGGCAGATAGAATAATAATAATAAGTATGTGGGATTTCAAGATTGTGCCTTGCTTGTCAGCAAGCACAATAATTATTGCTTTTATCTCGGAAACGGAAGGTGCAATCGTGATTCTGCCCACCACTAGCGTACTTTTTCACCCCGATTCCAACGCCGCCATCATTGAGTCTCTACGAGTTACGGTTGCGGAGATACGTTGCTGTAGCGCCCCCCATAGGCAAACAATAGCGCCCCCTACACGCCAAATGACACTATCTCTTCTGAAATCAACTCAGAAGTGTCAAGTGTCATACAAGAAGGAAGGCTGGCCATAATGACAATGAATCCGCACTTCCTGCCGCCCTTCAAAATAAAACAATTGAGAAGGGACAGGCACTGAATGCTGCTATAGCGCCCCCTAAAGGCTAAATGACAAAATACTTCTGATATAGGCTCAGAGTACATCCCTCCACACCTGTACTACGTTTGGTTAGCATCGGATGATTTTTGTGAAATAGGCCCCACCCACAGAAAGTTGGAAGTGGATTATATCGCAACGGTGTGTTTTTTTTTTTAACTTCCAAATCAGTGTTGTGCAGGACAGTCCCCACATGATGTGTGCGTTGGTTTGGTGAAGATTGGACAAAATTTCAAGGAGAAATGGCAAAAAAACGGTTTTGGACAAAATGCAAAATGGCCGAAAATCTAGTTAGACGCAAATGGGCGTGGCCTAGTTGAGTAGATGCGGGAGGACCCAAGGAATCCAGGGAAAAAAGAATTTTGATGATAAACCCTACGGTTCAAAAGTTATGGACCAAAAGGTAAGGAGGGCTGTTATAGCGCCACCATCTGGTCAATTGGTGCAATTTTTTCGGGGATAGTAAAAGACCCCTCCGTGCACCTCCCTACCAAGTTTCGTAGCTCTAGCTGTTATGGTTTGTGAATGACAGCTAATTTACTGCAAGATTTTGCAAGATTTTTCCAAACCCCATGCAAGTCAATGGGAAAAAAATGGCGCTTAATGGCGAATTGCGGCCAAACCGCTTTCACAAACCCTTAACAAAGTCATAGCACACCTGTCCTCAATAAGCCGGTCATTTTGAGGTCTGGCATGTCTATGTGGCGCAAAAATTGGGGGAGTTATTATTCGTAGAACTTTTTGGCAGATAGAATAATAATAATAAGTATGTGGGATTTCAAGATTGTGCCTTGCTTGTCAGCAAGCACAATAATTATTGCTTTTATCTCGGAAACGGAAGGTGCAATCGTGATTCTGCCCACCACTAGCGTACTTTTTCACCCCGATTCCAACGCCGCCATCATTGAGTCTCTACGAGTTACGGTTGCGGAGATACGTTGCTGTAGCGCCCCCCATAGGCAAACAATAGCGCCCCCTACACGCCAAATGACACTATCTCTTCTGAAATCAACTCAGAAGTGTCAAGTGTCATACAAGAAGGAAGGCTGGCCATAATGACAATGAATCCGCACTTCCTGCCGCCCTTCAAAATAAAACAATTGAGAAGGGACAGGCACTGAATGCTGCTATAGCGCCCCCTAAAGGCTAAATGACAAAATACTTCTGATATAGGCTCAGAGTACATCCCTCCACACCTGTACTACGTTTGGTTAGCATCGGATGATTTTTGTGAAATAGGCCCCACCCACAGAAAGTTGGAAGTGGATTATATCGCAACGGTGTGTTTTTTTTTTTAACTTCCAAATCAGTGTTGTGCAGGACAGTCCCCACATGATGTGTGCGTTGGTTTGGTGAAGATTGGACAAAATTTCAAGGAGAAATGGCAAAAAAACGGTTTTGGACAAAATGCAAAATGGCCGAAAATCTAGTCAGACGCAAATGGGCGTGGCCTAGTTGAGTAGATGCGGGAGGACCCAAGGAATCCAGGGAAAAAAGAATTTTGATGATAAACCCTACGGTTCAAAAGTTATGGACCAAAAGGTAAGGAGGGCTGTTATAGCGCCACCATCTGGTCAATTGGTGCAATTTTTTCGGGGATAGTAAAAGACCCCTCCGTGCACCTCCCTACCAAGTTTCGTAGCTCTAGCTGTTATGGTTTGTGAATGACAGCTAATTTACTGCAAGATTTTGCAAGATTTTTCCAAACCCCATGCAAGTCAATGGGAAAAAAATGGCGCTTAATGGCGAATTGCGGCCAAACCGCTTTCACAAACCCTTAACAAAGTCATAGCACACCTGTCCTCAATAAGCCGGTCATTTTGAGGTCTGGCATGTCTATGTGGCGCAAAAATTGGGGGAGTTATTATTCGTAGAACTTTTTGGCAGATAGAATAATAATAACTAGATGGTCTACATTTCCTAACGAAAATGTAATTGTGCTTGCTGTCCTCGCCATGCACCGCCTGGCTTCCAAAATCCCTGCCCATGGACCTAGGGGGACTAAGTAGTTATGGGGGTGCCTATGTGAGTAAAAGGACTTTGGAGTAGAAGTACTTGGTAGGTGGGGAAGTCAGACTGGTTGTAGCCTACTAGAGAGACACAAAAGGCTAGCCCAATCTCTGCAATCTAAAACTACATTACCTGCAAACTACAGCATCAATAATTACCATGTATTGTAAATGTCTCCAACTGTCTCAAGGAAAATAGGACATGATAACCTCCAGAGAAGTAGTATTCCTTGTAGTGTCATTCATGTTTATGGTTGCGACAACAACTGTTTACAAAACTAGCAGGCTTACCAGAGCTGCAAACACACAAGTGAAAAGCTATCAATGGCTGCATCTAATCAGCCAGTAACTAATGTAGGCTATGTTCCATTATGTTAGTGTAAGAAGTCAAATGTACTGATAATAGTCCCTGGTCACCAAAGTAATGTTACCCTTTTAGTTTTGTTACAGAGTTGCTGATCGGTTGTCATGTGTCCAGTCAGCCAGAGAAGCTGCTTGGGTAGCATGCTAACTAACGCCTAACGCAGTGGTTCTCAACTGGTGTAGCCTCAGGACCCACTATTTTCCTTGTCATGAAGTCGCGACCCAAATTTCAGATTTTTTTTTAAACCACTCAAATTTATTGCACAAAAAATAGCGCATTTATTTAATACACAATGCCTTCATGCACTGTCAAATGAACAAAAAAGTGCAACAGAAGTGCAACTACGGCTAAAAACCAATTGAAATAAGGCAGACTTGAATTACAGGCCTATATGTTTTTAAATTTAAACAAGTCAAACTGGTCATGGTCAGAAAGTCTTATTTGAACTGTATGAAATATGAAATAAAAGGCAGACTTTTCTTGAATCACAGGCAGGCTATATGCTTTTTAGTTAAACTGGTCATAACTTTTAATTAAACTGGGGCCATGCTAATCCAGTTTCAATCATCTGAATTGAACTAAAATTAAATATGAAATGAAAAGGCAGACTTCTCTTGAATTACAGGCAGAGCATATGCTTCAGCTTGTTAAACAAGTGAAACTGGTCAGGCTAATCCAGTTTCAATAATCTGAATTAAAAAAAAAAAAAAAAAAAAAAAAAAAAAAAGTACTGTACTGTAAAACTCCGCGACCCAATCAAAACGGCCCCGCGGCGCTACCCACCAGTTGAGAAACGCTGGCCTAACGCTAGCATTAGCTCAATTAGCTTGTTGCAACTAGTCCCAAACATTGATGAACAGTGTGTCCTAACGCCAGGGGGACAAGGTGTTTGTTTTGGCTGGCTGAGGTTAGCCTATAAGGCACAGTTGTTGTGGCTAACAGCCTCCATTCACACTAGGCTATTCACACTAGGCTATCTCTTCCATTATGTTTTCAAACCCAGCTGGCTGTATAAAATGAACAACCACAAAGTGGTGACACTTACCCATGGGTTCAGTTCATTTTGTTCATTCATTGTTTTCTGGACATGTTACCATGCTACATTAACACAGCAGGTAACAGAACAGACAGGCCTCCCATGGTTGGCGACAAGTGTATATCATTGTCTCTACCCAAGATGCAACACTGCTCTACCCAACATGCAACGCTGCTGCTCAGAGTTGCTCTTAAGCTCTATTTATCTGGTCAAATCTCACCGGATTCCTGTTTCCAGTACACTTTTAGCATTTGGTTTTTAACAGAGAAGAGTTGGAGTTGCTGAAAACATACAGTATGCAAATGAGAGGGAGACCATGAGTGATATACCCACTGAGATACAAGCATAGGTGTGTCTGTTGTCTGTATAATAGCGTGCGTGCGACAAGTGACAAGTGTCAAGTGTCATACAAGAAGGAAGGCTGGCCATAATGAGAATGAATCCGCACTTCCTGCCGCCCTTCAAAATAAAACCATTTAGAAGGGACAGGCACTGAATGCTGCTATAGCGCCCCCTAAAGGCTAAATGACTAAATACTTCTGATATAGGCTCAGAGTACATCCCTCCACACCTGTACCAAGTTTGGTTAGCATCGGACGATTTTTGTGAAATAGGCCCCACCCACAGAAGATTGGAAGTGGATTATATCGCAATGGTGTGTTTTTTTTTTAACTTCCAAATCAGTGTTGTGCAGGACACTCCTAACATGATGTGTGCGTTGGTTTGGTGAAGATTGGACAAAATTTCTAGGAGAAATGGCAAAAAAACGGTTTTGGACAAAATGCAAAATGGCCGAAAATCTAGTTAGACGCAAATGGGCGTGGCCTAGTTGAGTAGATGCGGGAGGACCCAAGGAATCCAGGGAAAAAAGAATTTTGATGATAAACCCTACGGTTCAAAAGTTATGGACCAAAAGGTAAGGAGGGCTGTTATAGCGCCACCATCTGGTCAATTGGTGCAATTTTTTCGGGGATAGTAAAAGACCCCTCCGTGCACCTCCCTACCAAGTTTCGTAGCTCTAGCTGTTATGGTTTGTGAATGACAGCTAATTTACTGCAAGATTTTGCAAGATTTTTCCAAACCCCATGCAAGTCAATGGGAAAAAAATGGCGCTTAATGGCGAATTGCGGCCAAACCGCTTTCACAAACCCTTAACAAAGTCATAGCACACCTGTCCTCAATAAGCCGGTCATTTTGAGGTCTGGCATGTCTATGTGGCGCAAAAATTGGGGGAGTTATTATTCGTAGAACTTTTTGGCAGATAGAATAATAATAATAAGTATGTGGGATTTCAAGATTGTGCCTTGCTTGTCAGCAAGCACAATAATTATTGCTTTTATCTCGGAAACGGAAGGTGCAATCGTGATTCTGCCCACCACTAGCGTACTTTTTCACCCCGATTCCAACGCCGCCATCATTGAGTCTCTACGAGTTACGGTTGCGGAGATACGTTGCTGTAGCGCCCCCCATAGGCAAACAATAGCGCCCCCTACACGCCAAATGACACTATCTCTTCTGAAATCAACTCAGAAGTGTCAAGTGTCATACAAGAAGGAAGGCTGGCCATAATGACAATGAATCCGCACTTCCTGCCGCCCTTCAAAATAAAACAATTGAGAAGGGACAGGCACTGAATGCTGCTATAGCGCCCCCTAAAGGCTAAATGACAAAATACTTCTGATATAGGCTCAGAGTACATCCCTCCACACCTGTACTACGTTTGGTTAGCATCGGATGATTTTTGTGAAATAGGCCCCACCCACAGAAAGTTGGAAGTGGATTATATCGCAACGGTGTGTTTTTTTTTTTAACTTCCAAATCAGTGTTGTGCAGGACAGTCCCCACATGATGTGTGCGTTGGTTTGGTGAAGATTGGACAAAATTTCAAGGAGAAATGGCAAAAAAACGGTTTTGGACAAAATGCAAAATGGCCGAAAATCTAGTTAGACGCAAATGGGCGTGGCCTAGTTGAGTAGATGCGGGAGGACCCAAGGAATCCAGGGAAAAAAGAATTTTGATGATAAACCCTACGGTTCAAAAGTTATGGACCAAAAGGTAAGGAGGGCTGTTATAGCGCCACCATCTGGTCAATTGGTGCAATTTTTTCGGGGATAGTAAAAGACCCCTCCGTGCACCTCCCTACCAAGTTTCGTAGCTCTAGCTGTTATGGTTTGTGAATGACAGCTAATTTACTGCAAGATTTTGCAAGATTTTTCCAAACCCCATGCAAGTCAATGGGAAAAAAATGGCGCTTAATGGCGAATTGCGGCCAAACCGCTTTCACAAACCCTTAACAAAGTCATAGCACACCTGTCCTCAATAAGCCGGTCATTTTGAGGTCTGGCATGTCTATGTGGCGCAAAAATTGGGGGAGTTATTATTCGTAGAACTTTTTGGCAGATAGAATAATAATAATAAGTATGTGGGATTTCAAGATTGTGCCTTGCTTGTCAGCAAGCACAATAATTATTGCTTTTATCTCGGAAACGGAAGGTGCAATCGTGATTCTGCCCACCACTAGCGTACTTTTTCACCCCGATTCCAACGCCGCCATCATTGAGTCTCTACGAGTTACGGTTGCGGAGATACGTTGCTGTAGCGCCCCCCATAGGCAAACAATAGCGCCCCCTACACGCCAAATGACACTATCTCTTCTGAAATCAACTCAGAAGTGTCAAGTGTCATACAAGAAGGAAGGCTGGCCATAATGACAATGAATCCGCACTTCCTGCCGCCCTTCAAAATAAAACAATTGAGAAGGGACAGGCACTGAATGCTGCTATAGCGCCCCCTAAAGGCTAAATGACAAAATACTTCTGATATAGGCTCAGAGTACATCCCTCCACACCTGTACTACGTTTGGTTAGCATCGGATGATTTTTGTGAAATAGGCCCCACCCACAGAAAGTTGGAAGTGGATTATATCGCAACGGTGTGTTTTTTTTTTTAACTTCCAAATCAGTGTTGTGCAGGACAGTCCCCACATGATGTGTGCGTTGGTTTGGTGAAGATTGGACAAAATTTCAAGGAGAAATGGCAAAAAAACGGTTTTGGACAAAATGCAAAATGGCCGAAAATCTAGTTAGACGCAAATGGGCGTGGCCTAGTTGAGTAGATGCGGGAGGACCCAAGGAATCCAGGGAAAAAAGAATTTTGATGATAAACCCTACGGTTCAAAAGTTATGGACCAAAAGGTAAGGAGGGCTGTTATAGCGCCACCATCTGGTCAATTGGTGCAATTTTTTCGGGGATAGTAAAAGACCCCTCCGTGCACCTCCCTACCAAGTTTCGTAGCTCTAGCTGTTATGGTTTGTGAATGACAGCTAATTTACTGCAAGATTTTGCAAGATTTTTCCAAACCCCATGCAAGTCAATGGGAAAAAAATGGCGCTTAATGGCGAATTGCGGCCAAACCGCTTTCACAAACCCTTAACAAAGTCATAGCACACCTGTCCTCAATAAGCCGGTCATTTTGAGGTCTGGCATGTCTATGTGGCGCAAAAATTGGGGGAGTTATTATTCGTAGAACTTTTTGGCAGATAGAATAATAATAATAAGTATGTGGGATTTCAAGATTGTGCCTTGCTTGTCAGCAAGCACAATAATTATTGCTTTTATCTCGGAAACGGAAGGTGCAATCGTGATTCTGCCCACCACTAGCGTACTTTTTCACCCCGATTCCAACGCCGCCATCATTGAGTCTCTACGAGTTACGGTTGCGGAGATACGTTGCTGTAGCGCCCCCCATAGGCAAACAATAGCGCCCCCTACACGCCAAATGACACTATCTCTTCTGAAATCAACTCAGAAGTGTCAAGTGTCATACAAGAAGGAAGGCTGGCCATAATGACAATGAATCCGCACTTCCTGCCGCCCTTCAAAATAAAACAATTGAGAAGGGACAGGCACTGAATGCTGCTATAGCGCCCCCTAAAGGCTAAATGACAAAATACTTCTGATATAGGCTCAGAGTACATCCCTCCACACCTGTACTACGTTTGGTTAGCATCGGATGATTTTTGTGAAATAGGCCCCACCCACAGAAAGTTGGAAGTGGATTATATCGCAACGGTGTGTTTTTTTTTTTAACTTCCAAATCAGTGTTGTGCAGGACAGTCCCCACATGATGTGTGCGTTGGTTTGGTGAAGATTGGACAAAATTTCAAGGAGAAATGGCAAAAAAACGGTTTTGGACAAAATGCAAAATGGCCGAAAATCTAGTCAGACGCAAATGGGCGTGGCCTAGTTGAGTAGATGCGGGAGGACCCAAGGAATCCAGGGAAAAAAGAATTTTGATGATAAACCCTACGGTTCAAAAGTTATGGACCAAAAGGTAAGGAGGGCTGTTATAGCGCCACCATCTGGTCAATTGGTGCAATTTTTTCGGGGATAGTAAAAGACCCCTCCGTGCACCTCCCTACCAAGTTTCGTAGCTCTAGCTGTTATGGTTTGTGAATGACAGCTAATTTACTGCAAGATTTTGCAAGATTTTTCCAAACCCCATGCAAGTCAATGGGAAAAAAATGGCGCTTAATGGCGAATTGCGGCCAAACCGCTTTCACAAACCCTTAACAAAGTCATAGCACACCTGTCCTCAATAAGCCGGTCATTTTGAGGTCTGGCATGTCTATGTGGCGCAAAAATTGGGGGAGTTATTATTCGTAGAACTTTTTGGCAGATAGAATAATAATAACTAGATGGTCTACATTTCCTAACGAAAATGTAATTGTGCTTGCTGTCCTCGCCATGCACCGCCTGGCTTCCAAAATCCCTGCCCATGGACCTAGGGGGACTAAGTAGTTATGGGGGTGCCTATGTGAGTAAAAGGACTTTGGAGTAGAAGTACTTGGTAGGTGGGGAAGTCAGACTGGTTGTAGCCTACTAGAGAGACACAAAAGGCTAGCCCAATCTCTGCAATCTAAAACTACATTACCTGCAAACTACAGCATCAATAATTACCATGTATTGTAAATGTCTCCAACTGTCTCAAGGAAAATAGGACATGATAACCTCCAGAGAAGTAGTATTCCTTGTAGTGTCATTCATGTTTATGGTTGCGACAACAACTGTTTACAAAACTAGCAGGCTTACCAGAGCTGCAAACACACAAGTGAAAAGCTATCAATGGCTGCATCTAATCAGCCAGTAACTAATGTAGGCTATGTTCCATTATGTTAGTGTAAGAAGTCAAATGTACTGATAATAGTCCCTGGTCACCAAAGTAATGTTACCCTTTTAGTTTTGTTACAGAGTTGCTGATCGGTTGTCATGTGTCCAGTCAGCCAGAGAAGCTGCTTGGGTAGCATGCTAACTAACGCCTAACGCAGTGGTTCTCAACTGGTGTAGCCTCAGGACCCACTATTTTCCTTGTCATGAAGTCGCGACCCAAATTTCAGATTTTTTTTTAAACCACTCAAATTTATTGCACAAAAAATAGCGCATTTATTTAATACACAATGCCTTCATGCACTGTCAAATGAACAAAAAAGTGCAACAGAAGTGCAACTACGGCTAAAAACCAATTGAAATAAGGCAGACTTGAATTACAGGCCTATATGTTTTTAAATTTAAACAAGTCAAACTGGTCATGGTCAGAAAGTCTTATTTGAACTGTATGAAATATGAAATAAAAGGCAGACTTTTCTTGAATCACAGGCAGGCTATATGCTTTTTAGTTAAACTGGTCATAACTTTTAATTAAACTGGGGCCATGCTAATCCAGTTTCAATCATCTGAATTGAACTAAAATTAAATATGAAATGAAAAGGCAGACTTCTCTTGAATTACAGGCAGAGCATATGCTTCAGCTTGTTAAACAAGTGAAACTGGTCAGGCTAATCCAGTTTCAATAATCTGAATTAAAAAAAAAAAAAAAAAAAAAAAAAAAAAAAGTACTGTACTGTAAAACTCCGCGACCCAATCAAAACGGCCCCGCGGCGCTACCCACCAGTTGAGAAACGCTGGCCTAACGCTAGCATTAGCTCAATTAGCTTGTTGCAACTAGTCCCAAACATTGATGAACAGTGTGTCCTAACGCCAGGGGGACAAGGTGTTTGTTTTGGCTGGCTGAGGTTAGCCTATAAGGCACAGTTGTTGTGGCTAACAGCCTCCATTCACACTAGGCTATTCACACTAGGCTATCTCTTCCATTATGTTTTCAAACCCAGCTGGCTGTATAAAATGAACAACCACAAAGTGGTGACACTTACCCATGGGTTCAGTTCATTTTGTTCATTCATTGTTTTCTGGACATGTTACCATGCTACATTAACACAGCAGGTAACAGAACAGACAGGCCTCCCATGGTTGGCGACAAGTGTATATCATTGTCTCTACCCAAGATGCAACACTGCTCTACCCAACATGCAACGCTGCTGCTCAGAGTTGCTCTTAAGCTCTATTTATCTGGTCAAATCTCACCGGATTCCTGTTTCCAGTACACTTTTAGCATTTGGTTTTTAACAGAGAAGAGTTGGAGTTGCTGAAAACATACAGTATGCAAATGAGAGGGAGACCATGAGTGATATACCCACTGAGATACAAGCATAGGTGTGTCTGTTGTCTGTATAATAGCGTGCGTGCGACAAGTGACAAGTGTCAAGTGTCATACAAGAAGGAAGGCTGGCCATAATGAGAATGAATCCGCACTTCCTGCCGCCCTTCAAAATAAAACCATTTAGAAGGGACAGGCACTGAATGCTGCTATAGCGCCCCCTAAAGGCTAAATGACTAAATACTTCTGATATAGGCTCAGAGTACATCCCTCCACACCTGTACCAAGTTTGGTTAGCATCGGACGATTTTTGTGAAATAGGCCCCACCCACAGAAGATTGGAAGTGGATTATATCGCAATGGTGTGTTTTTTTTTTAACTTCCAAATCAGTGTTGTGCAGGACACTCCTAACATGATGTGTGCGTTGGTTTGGTGAAGATTGGACAAAATTTCTAGGAGAAATGGCAAAAAAACGGTTTTGGACAAAATGCAAAATGGCCGAAAATCTAGTTAGACGCAAATGGGCGTGGCCTAGTTGAGTAGATGCGGGAGGACCCAAGGAATCCAGGGAAAAAAGAATTTTGATGATAAACCCTACGGTTCAAAAGTTATGGACCAAAAGGTAAGGAGGGCTGTTATAGCGCCACCATCTGGTCAATTGGTGCAATTTTTTCGGGGATAGTAAAAGACCCCTCCGTGCACCTCCCTACCAAGTTTCGTAGCTCTAGCTGTTATGGTTTGTGAATGACAGCTAATTTACTGCAAGATTTTGCAAGATTTTTCCAAACCCCATGCAAGTCAATGGGAAAAAAATGGCGCTTAATGGCGAATTGCGGCCAAACCGCTTTCACAAACCCTTAACAAAGTCATAGCACACCTGTCCTCAATAAGCCGGTCATTTTGAGGTCTGGCATGTCTATGTGGCGCAAAAATTGGGGGAGTTATTATTCGTAGAACTTTTTGGCAGATAGAATAATAATAATAAGTATGTGGGATTTCAAGATTGTGCCTTGCTTGTCAGCAAGCACAATAATTATTGCTTTTATCTCGGAAACGGAAGGTGCAATCGTGATTCTGCCCACCACTAGCGTACTTTTTCACCCCGATTCCAACGCCGCCATCATTGAGTCTCTACGAGTTACGGTTGCGGAGATACGTTGCTGTAGCGCCCCCCATAGGCAAACAATAGCGCCCCCTACACGCCAAATGACACTATCTCTTCTGAAATCAACTCAGAAGTGTCAAGTGTCATACAAGAAGGAAGGCTGGCCATAATGACAATGAATCCGCACTTCCTGCCGCCCTTCAAAATAAAACAATTGAGAAGGGACAGGCACTGAATGCTGCTATAGCGCCCCCTAAAGGCTAAATGACAAAATACTTCTGATATAGGCTCAGAGTACATCCCTCCACACCTGTACTACGTTTGGTTAGCATCGGATGATTTTTGTGAAATAGGCCCCACCCACAGAAAGTTGGAAGTGGATTATATCGCAACGGTGTGTTTTTTTTTTTAACTTCCAAATCAGTGTTGTGCAGGACAGTCCCCACATGATGTGTGCGTTGGTTTGGTGAAGATTGGACAAAATTTCAAGGAGAAATGGCAAAAAAACGGTTTTGGACAAAATGCAAAATGGCCGAAAATCTAGTTAGACGCAAATGGGCGTGGCCTAGTTGAGTAGATGCGGGAGGACCCAAGGAATCCAGGGAAAAAAGAATTTTGATGATAAACCCTACGGTTCAAAAGTTATGGACCAAAAGGTAAGGAGGGCTGTTATAGCGCCACCATCTGGTCAATTGGTGCAATTTTTTCGGGGATAGTAAAAGACCCCTCCGTGCACCTCCCTACCAAGTTTCGTAGCTCTAGCTGTTATGGTTTGTGAATGACAGCTAATTTACTGCAAGATTTTGCAAGATTTTTCCAAACCCCATGCAAGTCAATGGGAAAAAAATGGCGCTTAATGGCGAATTGCGGCCAAACCGCTTTCACAAACCCTTAACAAAGTCATAGCACACCTGTCCTCAATAAGCCGGTCATTTTGAGGTCTGGCATGTCTATGTGGCGCAAAAATTGGGGGAGTTATTATTCGTAGAACTTTTTGGCAGATAGAATAATAATAATAAGTATGTGGGATTTCAAGATTGTGCCTTGCTTGTCAGCAAGCACAATAATTATTGCTTTTATCTCGGAAACGGAAGGTGCAATCGTGATTCTGCCCACCACTAGCGTACTTTTTCACCCCGATTCCAACGCCGCCATCATTGAGTCTCTACGAGTTACGGTTGCGGAGATACGTTGCTGTAGCGCCCCCCATAGGCAAACAATAGCGCCCCCTACACGCCAAATGACACTATCTCTTCTGAAATCAACTCAGAAGTGTCAAGTGTCATACAAGAAGGAAGGCTGGCCATAATGACAATGAATCCGCACTTCCTGCCGCCCTTCAAAATAAAACAATTGAGAAGGGACAGGCACTGAATGCTGCTATAGCGCCCCCTAAAGGCTAAATGACAAAATACTTCTGATATAGGCTCAGAGTACATCCCTCCACACCTGTACTACGTTTGGTTAGCATCGGATGATTTTTGTGAAATAGGCCCCACCCACAGAAAGTTGGAAGTGGATTATATCGCAACGGTGTGTTTTTTTTTTTAACTTCCAAATCAGTGTTGTGCAGGACAGTCCCCACATGATGTGTGCGTTGGTTTGGTGAAGATTGGACAAAATTTCAAGGAGAAATGGCAAAAAAACGGTTTTGGACAAAATGCAAAATGGCCGAAAATCTAGTCAGACGCAAATGGGCGTGGCCTAGTTGAGTAGATGCGGGAGGACCCAAGGAATCCAGGGAAAAAAGAATTTTGATGATAAACCCTACGGTTCAAAAGTTATGGACCAAAAGGTAAGGAGGGCTGTTATAGCGCCACCATCTGGTCAATTGGTGCAATTTTTTCGGGGATAGTAAAAGACCCCTCCGTGCACCTCCCTACCAAGTTTCGTAGCTCTAGCTGTTATGGTTTGTGAATGACAGCTAATTTACTGCAAGATTTTGCAAGATTTTTCCAAACCCCATGCAAGTCAATGGGAAAAAAATGGCGCTTAATGGCGAATTGCGGCCAAACCGCTTTCACAAACCCTTAACAAAGTCATAGCACACCTGTCCTCAATAAGCCGGTCATTTTGAGGTCTGGCATGTCTATGTGGCGCAAAAATTGGGGGAGTTATTATTCGTAGAACTTTTTGGCAGATAGAATAATAATAACTAGATGGTCTACATTTCCTAACGAAAATGTAATTGTGCTTGCTGTCCTCGCCATGCACCGCCTGGCTTCCAAAATCCCTGCCCATGGACCTAGGGGGACTAAGTAGTTATGGGGGTGCCTATGTGAGTAAAAGGACTTTGGAGTAGAAGTACTTGGTAGGTGGGGAAGTCAGACTGGTTGTAGCCTACTAGAGAGACACAAAAGGCTAGCCCAATCTCTGCAATCTAAAACTACATTACCTGCAAACTACAGCATCAATAATTACCATGTATTGTAAATGTCTCCAACTGTCTCAAGGAAAATAGGACATGATAACCTCCAGAGAAGTAGTATTCCTTGTAGTGTCATTCATGTTTATGGTTGCGACAACAACTGTTTACAAAACTAGCAGGCTTACCAGAGCTGCAAACACACAAGTGAAAAGCTATCAATGGCTGCATCTAATCAGCCAGTAACTAATGTAGGCTATGTTCCATTATGTTAGTGTAAGAAGTCAAATGTACTGATAATAGTCCCTGGTCACCAAAGTAATGTTACCCTTTTAGTTTTGTTACAGAGTTGCTGATCGGTTGTCATGTGTCCAGTCAGCCAGAGAAGCTGCTTGGGTAGCATGCTAACTAACGCCTAACGCAGTGGTTCTCAACTGGTGTAGCCTCAGGACCCACTATTTTCCTTGTCATGAAGTCGCGACCCAAATTTCAGATTTTTTTTTAAACCACTCAAATTTATTGCACAAAAAATAGCGCATTTATTTAATACACAATGCCTTCATGCACTGTCAAATGAACAAAAAAGTGCAACAGAAGTGCAACTACGGCTAAAAACCAATTGAAATAAGGCAGACTTGAATTACAGGCCTATATGTTTTTAAATTTAAACAAGTCAAACTGGTCATGGTCAGAAAGTCTTATTTGAACTGTATGAAATATGAAATAAAAGGCAGACTTTTCTTGAATCACAGGCAGGCTATATGCTTTTTAGTTAAACTGGTCATAACTTTTAATTAAACTGGGGCCATGCTAATCCAGTTTCAATCATCTGAATTGAACTAAAATTAAATATGAAATGAAAAGGCAGACTTCTCTTGAATTACAGGCAGAGCATATGCTTCAGCTTGTTAAACAAGTGAAACTGGTCAGGCTAATCCAGTTTCAATAATCTGAATTAAAAAAAAAAAAAAAAAAAAAAAAAAAAAAAGTACTGTACTGTAAAACTCCGCGACCCAATCAAAACGGCCCCGCGGCGCTACCCACCAGTTGAGAAACGCTGGCCTAACGCTAGCATTAGCTCAATTAGCTTGTTGCAACTAGTCCCAAACATTGATGAACAGTGTGTCCTAACGCCAGGGGGACAAGGTGTTTGTTTTGGCTGGCTGAGGTTAGCCTATAAGGCACAGTTGTTGTGGCTAACAGCCTCCATTCACACTAGGCTATTCACACTAGGCTATCTCTTCCATTATGTTTTCAAACCCAG
The DNA here is from genome assembly GCF_964638095.1 of Poromitra crassiceps. Lineage (NCBI taxonomy): Eukaryota > Metazoa > Chordata > Actinopteri > Beryciformes > Melamphaidae > Poromitra > Poromitra crassiceps. The sequence continues at coordinate 164,844 of NW_028152062.1, forward strand.
CTGGCTGTATAAAATGAACAACCACAAAGTGGTGACACTTACCCATGGGTTCAGTTCATTTTGTTCATTCATTGTTTTCTGGACATGTTACCATGCTACATTAACACAGCAGGTAACAGAACAGACAGGCCTCCCATGGTTGGCGACAAGTGTATATCATTGTCTCTACCCAAGATGCAACACTGCTCTACCCAACATGCAACGCTGCTGCTCAGAGTTGCTCTTAAGCTCTATTTATCTGGTCAAATCTCACCGGATTCCTGTTTCCAGTACACTTTTAGCATTTGGTTTTTAACAGAGAAGAGTTGGAGTTGCTGAAAACATACAGTATGCAAATGAGAGGGAGACCATGAGTGATATACCCACTGAGATACAAGCATAGGTGTGTCTGTTGTCTGTATAATAGCGTGCGTGCGACAAGTGACAAGTGTCAAGTGTCATACAAGAAGGAAGGCTGGCCATAATGAGAATGAATCCGCACTTCCTGCCGCCCTTCAAAATAAAACCATTTAGAAGGGACAGGCACTGAATGCTGCTATAGCGCCCCCTAAAGGCTAAATGACTAAATACTTCTGATATAGGCTCAGAGTACATCCCTCCACACCTGTACCAAGTTTGGTTAGCATCGGACGATTTTTGTGAAATAGGCCCCACCCACAGAAGATTGGAAGTGGATTATATCGCAATGGTGTGTTTTTTTTTTAACTTCCAAATCAGTGTTGTGCAGGACACTCCTAACATGATGTGTGCGTTGGTTTGGTGAAGATTGGACAAAATTTCTAGGAGAAATGGCAAAAAAACGGTTTTGGACAAAATGCAAAATGGCCGAAAATCTAGTTAGACGCAAATGGGCGTGGCCTAGTTGAGTAGATGCGGGAGGACCCAAGGAATCCAGGGAAAAAAGAATTTTGATGATAAACCCTACGGTTCAAAAGTTATGGACCAAAAGGTAAGGAGGGCTGTTATAGCGCCACCATCTGGTCAATTGGTGCAATTTTTTCGGGGATAGTAAAAGACCCCTCCGTGCACCTCCCTACCAAGTTTCGTAGCTCTAGCTGTTATGGTTTGTGAATGACAGCTAATTTACTGCAAGATTTTGCAAGATTTTTCCAAACCCCATGCAAGTCAATGGGAAAAAAATGGCGCTTAATGGCGAATTGCGGCCAAACCGCTTTCACAAACCCTTAACAAAGTCATAGCACACCTGTCCTCAATAAGCCGGTCATTTTGAGGTCTGGCATGTCTATGTGGCGCAAAAATTGGGGGAGTTATTATTCGTAGAACTTTTTGGCAGATAGAATAATAATAATAAGTATGTGGGATTTCAAGATTGTGCCTTGCTTGTCAGCAAGCACAATAATTATTGCTTTTATCTCGGAAACGGAAGGTGCAATCGTGATTCTGCCCACCACTAGCGTACTTTTTCACCCCGATTCCAACGCCGCCATCATTGAGTCTCTACGAGTTACGGTTGCGGAGATACGTTGCTGTAGCGCCCCCCATAGGCAAACAATAGCGCCCCCTACACGCCAAATGACACTATCTCTTCTGAAATCAACTCAGAAGTGTCAAGTGTCATACAAGAAGGAAGGCTGGCCATAATGACAATGAATCCGCACTTCCTGCCGCCCTTCAAAATAAAACAATTGAGAAGGGACAGGCACTGAATGCTGCTATAGCGCCCCCTAAAGGCTAAATGACAAAATACTTCTGATATAGGCTCAGAGTACATCCCTCCACACCTGTACTACGTTTGGTTAGCATCGGATGATTTTTGTGAAATAGGCCCCACCCACAGAAAGTTGGAAGTGGATTATATCGCAACGGTGTGTTTTTTTTTTTAACTTCCAAATCAGTGTTGTGCAGGACAGTCCCCACATGATGTGTGCGTTGGTTTGGTGAAGATTGGACAAAATTTCAAGGAGAAATGGCAAAAAAACGGTTTTGGACAAAATGCAAAATGGCCGAAAATCTAGTCAGACGCAAATGGGCGTGGCCTAGTTGAGTAGATGCGGGAGGACCCAAGGAATCCAGGGAAAAAAGAATTTTGATGATAAACCCTACGGTTCAAAAGTTATGGACCAAAAGGTAAGGAGGGCTGTTATAGCGCCACCATCTGGTCAATTGGTGCAATTTTTTCGGGGATAGTAAAAGACCCCTCCGTGCACCTCCCTACCAAGTTTCGTAGCTCTAGCTGTTATGGTTTGTGAATGACAGCTAATTTACTGCAAGATTTTGCAAGATTTTTCCAAACCCCATGCAAGTCAATGGGAAAAAAATGGCGCTTAATGGCGAATTGCGGCCAAACCGCTTTCACAAACCCTTAACAAAGTCATAGCACACCTGTCCTCAATAAGCCGGTCATTTTGAGGTCTGGCATGTCTATGTGGCGCAAAAATTGGGGGAGTTATTATTCGTAGAACTTTTTGGCAGATAGAATAATAATAACTAGATGGTCTACATTTCCTAACGAAAATGTAATTGTGCTTGCTGTCCTCGCCATGCACCGCCTGGCTTCCAAAATCCCTGCCCATGGACCTAGGGGGACTAAGTAGTTATGGGGGTGCCTATGTGAGTAAAAGGACTTTGGAGTAGAAGTACTTGGTAGGTGGGGAAGTCAGACTGGTTGTAGCCTACTAGAGAGACACAAAAGGCTAGCCCAATCTCTGCAATCTAAAACTACATTACCTGCAAACTACAGCATCAATAATTACCATGTATTGTAAATGTCTCCAACTGTCTCAAGGAAAATAGGACATGATAACCTCCAGAGAAGTAGTATTCCTTGTAGTGTCATTCATGTTTATGGTTGCGACAACAACTGTTTACAAAACTAGCAGGCTTACCAGAGCTGCAAACACACAAGTGAAAAGCTATCAATGGCTGCATCTAATCAGCCAGTAACTAATGTAGGCTATGTTCCATTATGTTAGTGTAAGAAGTCAAATGTACTGATAATAGTCCCTGGTCACCAAAGTAATGTTACCCTTTTAGTTTTGTTACAGAGTTGCTGATCGGTTGTCATGTGTCCAGTCAGCCAGAGAAGCTGCTTGGGTAGCATGCTAACTAACGCCTAACGCAGTGGTTCTCAACTGGTGTAGCCTCAGGACCCACTATTTTCCTTGTCATGAAGTCGCGACCCAAATTTCAGATTTTTTTTTAAACCACTCAAATTTATTGCACAAAAAATAGCGCATTTATTTAATACACAATGCCTTCATGCACTGTCAAATGAACAAAAAAGTGCAACAGAAGTGCAACTACGGCTAAAAACCAATTGAAATAAGGCAGACTTGAATTACAGGCCTATATGTTTTTAAATTTAAACAAGTCAAACTGGTCATGGTCAGAAAGTCTTATTTGAACTGTATGAAATATGAAATAAAAGGCAGACTTTTCTTGAATCACAGGCAGGCTATATGCTTTTTAGTTAAACTGGTCATAACTTTTAATTAAACTGGGGCCATGCTAATCCAGTTTCAATCATCTGAATTGAACTAAAATTAAATATGAAATGAAAAGGCAGACTTCTCTTGAATTACAGGCAGAGCATATGCTTCAGCTTGTTAAACAAGTGAAACTGGTCAGGCTAATCCAGTTTCAATAATCTGAATTAAAAAAAAAAAAAAAAAAAAAAAAAAAAAAAGTACTGTACTGTAAAACTCCGCGACCCAATCAAAACGGCCCCGCGGCGCTACCCACCAGTTGAGAAACGCTGGCCTAACGCTAGCATTAGCTCAATTAGCTTGTTGCAACTAGTCCCAAACATTGATGAACAGTGTGTCCTAACGCCAGGGGGACAAGGTGTTTGTTTTGGCTGGCTGAGGTTAGCCTATAAGGCACAGTTGTTGTGGCTAACAGCCTCCATTCACACTAGGCTATTCACACTAGGCTATCTCTTCCATTATGTTTTCAAACCCAGCTGGCTGTATAAAATGAACAACCACAAAGTGGTGACACTTACCCATGGGTTCAGTTCATTTTGTTCATTCATTGTTTTCTGGACATGTTACCATGCTACATTAACACAGCAGGTAACAGAACAGACAGGCCTCCCATGGTTGGCGACAAGTGTATATCATTGTCTCTACCCAAGATGCAACACTGCTCTACCCAACATGCAACGCTGCTGCTCAGAGTTGCTCTTAAGCTCTATTTATCTGGTCAAATCTCACCGGATTCCTGTTTCCAGTACACTTTTAGCATTTGGTTTTTAACAGAGAAGAGTTGGAGTTGCTGAAAACATACAGTATGCAAATGAGAGGGAGACCATGAGTGATATACCCACTGAGATACAAGCATAGGTGTGTCTGTTGTCTGTATAATAGCGTGCGTGCGACAAGTGACAAGTGTCAAGTGTCATACAAGAAGGAAGGCTGGCCATAATGAGAATGAATCCGCACTTCCTGCCGCCCTTCAAAATAAAACCATTTAGAAGGGACAGGCACTGAATGCTGCTATAGCGCCCCCTAAAGGCTAAATGACTAAATACTTCTGATATAGGCTCAGAGTACATCCCTCCACACCTGTACCAAGTTTGGTTAGCATCGGACGATTTTTGTGAAATAGGCCCCACCCACAGAAGATTGGAAGTGGATTATATCGCAATGGTGTGTTTTTTTTTTAACTTCCAAATCAGTGTTGTGCAGGACACTCCTAACATGATGTGTGCGTTGGTTTGGTGAAGATTGGACAAAATTTCTAGGAGAAATGGCAAAAAAACGGTTTTGGACAAAATGCAAAATGGCCGAAAATCTAGTTAGACGCAAATGGGCGTGGCCTAGTTGAGTAGATGCGGGAGGACCCAAGGAATCCAGGGAAAAAAGAATTTTGATGATAAACCCTACGGTTCAAAAGTTATGGACCAAAAGGTAAGGAGGGCTGTTATAGCGCCACCATCTGGTCAATTGGTGCAATTTTTTCGGGGATAGTAAAAGACCCCTCCGTGCACCTCCCTACCAAGTTTCGTAGCTCTAGCTGTTATGGTTTGTGAATGACAGCTAATTTACTGCAAGATTTTGCAAGATTTTTCCAAACCCCATGCAAGTCAATGGGAAAAAAATGGCGCTTAATGGCGAATTGCGGCCAAACCGCTTTCACAAACCCTTAACAAAGTCATAGCACACCTGTCCTCAATAAGCCGGTCATTTTGAGGTCTGGCATGTCTATGTGGCGCAAAAATTGGGGGAGTTATTATTCGTAGAACTTTTTGGCAGATAGAATAATAATAATAAGTATGTGGGATTTCAAGATTGTGCCTTGCTTGTCAGCAAGCACAATAATTATTGCTTTTATCTCGGAAACGGAAGGTGCAATCGTGATTCTGCCCACCACTAGCGTACTTTTTCACCCCGATTCCAACGCCGCCATCATTGAGTCTCTACGAGTTACGGTTGCGGAGATACGTTGCTGTAGCGCCCCCCATAGGCAAACAATAGCGCCCCCTACACGCCAAATGACACTATCTCTTCTGAAATCAACTCAGAAGTGTCAAGTGTCATACAAGAAGGAAGGCTGGCCATAATGACAATGAATCCGCACTTCCTGCCGCCCTTCAAAATAAAACAATTGAGAAGGGACAGGCACTGAATGCTGCTATAGCGCCCCCTAAAGGCTAAATGACAAAATACTTCTGATATAGGCTCAGAGTACATCCCTCCACACCTGTACTACGTTTGGTTAGCATCGGATGATTTTTGTGAAATAGGCCCCACCCACAGAAAGTTGGAAGTGGATTATATCGCAACGGTGTGTTTTTTTTTTTAACTTCCAAATCAGTGTTGTGCAGGACAGTCCCCACATGATGTGTGCGTTGGTTTGGTGAAGATTGGACAAAATTTCAAGGAGAAATGGCAAAAAAACGGTTTTGGACAAAATGCAAAATGGCCGAAAATCTAGTCAGACGCAAATGGGCGTGGCCTAGTTGAGTAGATGCGGGAGGACCCAAGGAATCCAGGGAAAAAAGAATTTTGATGATAAACCCTACGGTTCAAAAGTTATGGACCAAAAGGTAAGGAGGGCTGTTATAGCGCCACCATCTGGTCAATTGGTGCAATTTTTTCGGGGATAGTAAAAGACCCCTCCGTGCACCTCCCTACCAAGTTTCGTAGCTCTAGCTGTTATGGTTTGTGAATGACAGCTAATTTACTGCAAGATTTTGCAAGATTTTTCCAAACCCCATGCAAGTCAATGGGAAAAAAATGGCGCTTAATGGCGAATTGCGGCCAAACCGCTTTCACAAACCCTTAACAAAGTCATAGCACACCTGTCCTCAATAAGCCGGTCATTTTGAGGTCTGGCATGTCTATGTGGCGCAAAAATTGGGGGAGTTATTATTCGTAGAACTTTTTGGCAGATAGAATAATAATAACTAGATGGTCTACATTTCCTAACGAAAATGTAATTGTGCTTGCTGTCCTCGCCATGCACCGCCTGGCTTCCAAAATCCCTGCCCATGGACCTAGGGGGACTAAGTAGTTATGGGGGTGCCTATGTGAGTAAAAGGACTTTGGAGTAGAAGTACTTGGTAGGTGGGGAAGTCAGACTGGTTGTAGCCTACTAGAGAGACACAAAAGGCTAGCCCAATCTCTGCAATCTAAAACTACATTACCTGCAAACTACAGCATCAATAATTACCATGTATTGTAAATGTCTCCAACTGTCTCAAGGAAAATAGGACATGATAACCTCCAGAGAAGTAGTATTCCTTGTAGTGTCATTCATGTTTATGGTTGCGACAACAACTGTTTACAAAACTAGCAGGCTTACCAGAGCTGCAAACACACAAGTGAAAAGCTATCAATGGCTGCATCTAATCAGCCAGTAACTAATGTAGGCTATGTTCCATTATGTTAGTGTAAGAAGTCAAATGTACTGATAATAGTCCCTGGTCACCAAAGTAATGTTACCCTTTTAGTTTTGTTACAGAGTTGCTGATCGGTTGTCATGTGTCCAGTCAGCCAGAGAAGCTGCTTGGGTAGCATGCTAACTAACGCCTAACGCAGTGGTTCTCAACTGGTGTAGCCTCAGGACCCACTATTTTCCTTGTCATGAAGTCGCGACCCAAATTTCAGATTTTTTTTTAAACCACTCAAATTTATTGCACAAAAAATAGCGCATTTATTTAATACACAATGCCTTCATGCACTGTCAAATGAACAAAAAAGTGCAACAGAAGTGCAACTACGGCTAAAAACCAATTGAAATAAGGCAGACTTGAATTACAGGCCTATATGTTTTTAAATTTAAACAAGTCAAACTGGTCATGGTCAGAAAGTCTTATTTGAACTGTATGAAATATGAAATAAAAGGCAGACTTTTCTTGAATCACAGGCAGGCTATATGCTTTTTAGTTAAACTGGTCATAACTTTTAATTAAACTGGGGCCATGCTAATCCAGTTTCAATCATCTGAATTGAACTAAAATTAAATATGAAATGAAAAGGCAGACTTCTCTTGAATTACAGGCAGAGCATATGCTTCAGCTTGTTAAACAAGTGAAACTGGTCAGGCTAATCCAGTTTCAATAATCTGAATTAAAAAAAAAAAAAAAAAAAAAAAAAAAAAAAGTACTGTACTGTAAAACTCCGCGACCCAATCAAAACGGCCCCGCGGCGCTACCCACCAGTTGAGAAACGCTGGCCTAACGCTAGCATTAGCTCAATTAGCTTGTTGCAACTAGTCCCAAACATTGATGAACAGTGTGTCCTAACGCCAGGGGGACAAGGTGTTTGTTTTGGCTGGCTGAGGTTAGCCTATAAGGCACAGTTGTTGTGGCTAACAGCCTCCATTCACACTAGGCTATTCACACTAGGCTATCTCTTCCATTATGTTTTCAAACCCAGCTGGCTGTATAAAATGAACAACCACAAAGTGGTGACACTTACCCATGGGTTCAGTTCATTTTGTTCATTCATTGTTTTCTGGACATGTTACCATGCTACATTAACACAGCAGGTAACAGAACAGACAGGCCTCCCATGGTTGGCGACAAGTGTATATCATTGTCTCTACCCAAGATGCAACACTGCTCTACCCAACATGCAACGCTGCTGCTCAGAGTTGCTCTTAAGCTCTATTTATCTGGTCAAATCTCACCGGATTCCTGTTTCCAGTACACTTTTAGCATTTGGTTTTTAACAGAGAAGAGTTGGAGTTGCTGAAAACATACAGTATGCAAATGAGAGGGAGACCATGAGTGATATACCCACTGAGATACAAGCATAGGTGTGTCTGTTGTCTGTATAATAGCGTGCGTGCGACAAGTGACAAGTGTCAAGTGTCATACAAGAAGGAAGGCTGGCCATAATGAGAATGAATCCGCACTTCCTGCCGCCCTTCAAAATAAAACCATTTAGAAGGGACAGGCACTGAATGCTGCTATAGCGCCCCCTAAAGGCTAAATGACTAAATACTTCTGATATAGGCTCAGAGTACATCCCTCCACACCTGTACCAAGTTTGGTTAGCATCGGACGATTTTTGTGAAATAGGCCCCACCCACAGAAGATTGGAAGTGGATTATATCGCAATGGTGTGTTTTTTTTTTAACTTCCAAATCAGTGTTGTGCAGGACACTCCTAACATGATGTGTGCGTTGGTTTGGTGAAGATTGGACAAAATTTCTAGGAGAAATGGCAAAAAAACGGTTTTGGACAAAATGCAAAATGGCCGAAAATCTAGTTAGACGCAAATGGGCGTGGCCTAGTTGAGTAGATGCGGGAGGACCCAAGGAATCCAGGGAAAAAAGAATTTTGATGATAAACCCTACGGTTCAAAAGTTATGGACCAAAAGGTAAGGAGGGCTGTTATAGCGCCACCATCTGGTCAATTGGTGCAATTTTTTCGGGGATAGTAAAAGACCCCTCCGTGCACCTCCCTACCAAGTTTCGTAGCTCTAGCTGTTATGGTTTGTGAATGACAGCTAATTTACTGCAAGATTTTGCAAGATTTTTCCAAACCCCATGCAAGTCAATGGGAAAAAAATGGCGCTTAATGGCGAATTGCGGCCAAACCGCTTTCACAAACCCTTAACAAAGTCATAGCACACCTGTCCTCAATAAGCCGGTCATTTTGAGGTCTGGCATGTCTATGTGGCGCAAAAATTGGGGGAGTTATTATTCGTAGAACTTTTTGGCAGATAGAATAATAATAATAAGTATGTGGGATTTCAAGATTGTGCCTTGCTTGTCAGCAAGCACAATAATTATTGCTTTTATCTCGGAAACGGAAGGTGCAATCGTGATTCTGCCCACCACTAGCGTACTTTTTCACCCCGATTCCAACGCCGCCATCATTGAGTCTCTACGAGTTACGGTTGCGGAGATACGTTGCTGTAGCGCCCCCCATAGGCAAACAATAGCGCCCCCTACACGCCAAATGACACTATCTCTTCTGAAATCAACTCAGAAGTGTCAAGTGTCATACAAGAAGGAAGGCTGGCCATAATGACAATGAATCCGCACTTCCTGCCGCCCTTCAAAATAAAACAATTGAGAAGGGACAGGCACTGAATGCTGCTATAGCGCCCCCTAAAGGCTAAATGACAAAATACTTCTGATATAGGCTCAGAGTACATCCCTCCACACCTGTACTACGTTTGGTTAGCATCGGATGATTTTTGTGAAATAGGCCCCACCCACAGAAAGTTGGAAGTGGATTATATCGCAACGGTGTGTTTTTTTTTTTAACTTCCAAATCAGTGTTGTGCAGGACAGTCCCCACATGATGTGTGCGTTGGTTTGGTGAAGATTGGACAAAATTTCAAGGAGAAATGGCAAAAAAACGGTTTTGGACAAAATGCAAAATGGCCGAAAATCTAGTCAGACGCAAATGGGCGTGGCCTAGTTGAGTAGATGCGGGAGGACCCAAGGAATCCAGGGAAAAAAGAATTTTGATGATAAACCCTACGGTTCAAAAGTTATGGACCAAAAGGTAAGGAGGGCTGTTATAGCGCCACCATCTGGTCAATTGGTGCAATTTTTTCGGGGATAGTAAAAGACCCCTCCGTGCACCTCCCTACCAAGTTTCGTAGCTCTAGCTGTTATGGTTTGTGAATGACAGCTAATTTACTGCAAGATTTTGCAAGATTTTTCCAAACCCCATGCAAGTCAATGGGAAAAAAATGGCGCTTAATGGCGAATTGCGGCCAAACCGCTTTCACAAACCCTTAACAAAGTCATAGCACACCTGTCCTCAATAAGCCGGTCATTTTGAGGTCTGGCATGTCTATGTGGCGCAAAAATTGGGGGAGTTATTATTCGTAGAACTTTTTGGCAGATAGAATAATAATAACTAGATGGTCTACATTTCCTAACGAAAATGTAATTGTGCTTGCTGTCCTCGCCATGCACCGCCTGGCTTCCAAAATCCCTGCCCATGGACCTAGGGGGACTAAGTAGTTATGGGGGTGCCTATGTGAGTAAAAGGACTTTGGAGTAGAAGTACTTGGTAGGTGGGGAAGTCAGACTGGTTGTAGCCTACTAGAGAGACACAAAAGGCTAGCCCAATCTCTGCAATCTAAAACTACATTACCTGCAAACTACAGCATCAATAATTACCATGTATTGTAAATGTCTCCAACTGTCTCAAGGAAAATAGGACATGATAACCTCCAGAGAAGTAGTATTCCTTGTAGTGTCATTCATGTTTATGGTTGCGACAACAACTGTTTACAAAACTAGCAGGCTTACCAGAGCTGCAAACACACAAGTGAAAAGCTATCAATGGCTGCATCTAATCAGCCAGTAACTAATGTAGGCTATGTTCCATTATGTTAGTGTAAGAAGTCAAATGTACTGATAATAGTCCCTGGTCACCAAAGTAATGTTACCCTTTTAGTTTTGTTACAGAGTTGCTGATCGGTTGTCATGTGTCCAGTCAGCCAGAGAAGCTGCTTGGGTAGCATGCTAACTAACGCCTAACGCAGTGGTTCTCAACTGGTGTAGCCTCAGGACCCACTATTTTCCTTGTCATGAAGTCGCGACCCAAATTTCAGATTTTTTTTTAAACCACTCAAATTTATTGCACAAAAAATAGCGCATTTATTTAATACACAATGCCTTCATGCACTGTCAAATGAACAAAAAAGTGCAACAGAAGTGCAACTACGGCTAAAAACCAATTGAAATAAGGCAGACTTGAATTACAGGCCTATATGTTTTTAAATTTAAACAAGTCAAACTGGTCATGGTCAGAAAGTCTTATTTGAACTGTATGAAATATGAAATAAAAGGCAGACTTTTCTTGAATCACAGGCAGGCTATATGCTTTTTAGTTAAACTGGTCATAACTTTTAATTAAACTGGGGCCATGCTAATCCAGTTTCAATCATCTGAATTGAACTAAAATTAAATATGAAATGAAAAGGCAGACTTCTCTTGAATTACAGGCAGAGCATATGCTTCAGCTTGTTAAACAAGTGAAACTGGTCAGGCTAATCCAGTTTCAATAATCTGAATTAAAAAAAAAAAAAAAAAAAAAAAAAAAAAAAGTACTGTACTGTAAAACTCCGCGACCCAATCAAAACGGCCCCGCGGCGCTACCCACCAGTTGAGAAACGCTGGCCTAACGCTAGCATTAGCTCAATTAGCTTGTTGCAACTAGTCCCAAACATTGATGAACAGTGTGTCCTAACGCCAGGGGGACAAGGTGTTTGTTTTGGCTGGCTGAGGTTAGCCTATAAGGCACAGTTGTTGTGGCTAACAGCCTCCATTCACACTAGGCTATTCACACTAGGCTATCTCTTCCATTATGTTTTCAAACCCAGCTGGCTGTATAAAATGAACAACCACAAAGTGGTGACACTTACCCATGGGTTCAGTTCATTTTGTTCATTCATTGTTTTCTGGACATGTTACCATGCTACATTAACACAGCAGGTAACAGAACAGACAGGCCTCCCATGGTTGGCGACAAGTGTATATCATTGTCTCTACCCAAGATGCAACACTGCTCTACCCAACATGCAACGCTGCTGCTCAGAGTTGCTCTTAAGCTCTATTTATCTGGTCAAATCTCACCGGATTCCTGTTTCCAGTACACTTTTAGCATTTGGTTTTTAACAGAGAAGAGTTGGAGTTGCTGAAAACATACAGTATGCAAATGAGAGGGAGACCATGAGTGATATACCCACTGAGATACAAGCATAGGTGTGTCTGTTGTCTGTATAATAGCGTGCGTGCGACAAGTGACAAGTGTCAAGTGTCATACAAGAAGGAAGGCTGGCCATAATGAGAATGAATCCGCACTTCCTGCCGCCCTTCAAAATAAAACCATTTAGAAGGGACAGGCACTGAATGCTGCTATAGCGCCCCCTAAAGGCTAAATGACTAAATACTTCTGATATAGGCTCAGAGTACATCCCTCCACACCTGTACCAAGTTTGGTTAGCATCGGACGATTTTTGTGAAATAGGCCCCACCCACAGAAGATTGGAAGTGGATTATATCGCAATGGTGTGTTTTTTTTTTAACTTCCAAATCAGTGTTGTGCAGGACACTCCTAACATGATGTGTGCGTTGGTTTGGTGAAGATTGGACAAAATTTCTAGGAGAAATGGCAAAAAAACGGTTTTGGACAAAATGCAAAATGGCCGAAAATCTAGTTAGACGCAAATGGGCGTGGCCTAGTTGAGTAGATGCGGGAGGACCCAAGGAATCCAGGGAAAAAAGAATTTTGATGATAAACCCTACGGTTCAAAAGTTATGGACCAAAAGGTAAGGAGGGCTGTTATAGCGCCACCATCTGGTCAATTGGTGCAATTTTTTCGGGGATAGTAAAAGACCCCTCCGTGCACCTCCCTACCAAGTTTCGTAGCTCTAGCTGTTATGGTTTGTGAATGACAGCTAATTTACTGCAAGATTTTGCAAGATTTTTCCAAACCCCATGCAAGTCAATGGGAAAAAAATGGCGCTTAATGGCGAATTGCGGCCAAACCGCTTTCACAAACCCTTAACAAAGTCATAGCACACCTGTCCTCAATAAGCCGGTCATTTTGAGGTCTGGCATGTCTATGTGGCGCAAAAATTGGGGGAGTTATTATTCGTAGAACTTTTTGGCAGATAGAATAATAATAATAAGTATGTGGGATTTCAAGATTGTGCCTTGCTTGTCAGCAAGCACAATAATTATTGCTTTTATCTCGGAAACGGAAGGTGCAATCGTGATTCTGCCCACCACTAGCGTACTTTTTCACCCCGATTCCAACGCCGCCATCATTGAGTCTCTACGAGTTACGGTTGCGGAGATACGTTGCTGTAGCGCCCCCCATAGGCAAACAATAGCGCCCCCTACACGCCAAATGACACTATCTCTTCTGAAATCAACTCAGAAGTGTCAAGTGTCATACAAGAAGGAAGGCTGGCCATAATGACAATGAATCCGCACTTCCTGCCGCCCTTCAAAATAAAACAATTGAGAAGGGACAGGCACTGAATGCTGCTATAGCGCCCCCTAAAGGCTAAATGACAAAATACTTCTGATATAGGCTCAGAGTACATCCCTCCACACCTGTACTACGTTTGGTTAGCATCGGATGATTTTTGTGAAATAGGCCCCACCCACAGAAAGTTGGAAGTGGATTATATCGCAACGGTGTGTTTTTTTTTTTAACTTCCAAATCAGTGTTGTGCAGGACAGTCCCCACATGATGTGTGCGTTGGTTTGGTGAAGATTGGACAAAATTTCAAGGAGAAATGGCAAAAAAACGGTTTTGGACAAAATGCAAAATGGCCGAAAATCTAGTTAGACGCAAATGGGCGTGGCCTAGTTGAGTAGATGCGGGAGGACCCAAGGAATCCAGGGAAAAAAGAATTTTGATGATAAACCCTACGGTTCAAAAGTTATGGACCAAAAGGTAAGGAGGGCTGTTATAGCGCCACCATCTGGTCAATTGGTGCAATTTTTTCGGGGATAGTAAAAGACCCCTCCGTGCACCTCCCTACCAAGTTTCGTAGCTCTAGCTGTTATGGTTTGTGAATGACAGCTAATTTACTGCAAGATTTTGCAAGATTTTTCCAAACCCCATGCAAGTCAATGGGAAAAAAATGGCGCTTAATGGCGAATTGCGGCCAAACCGCTTTCACAAACCCTTAACAAAGTCATAGCACACCTGTCCTCAATAAGCCGGTCATTTTGAGGTCTGGCATGTCTATGTGGCGCAAAAATTGGGGGAGTTATTATTCGTAGAACTTTTTGGCAGATAGAATAATAATAATAAGTATGTGGGATTTCAAGATTGTGCCTTGCTTGTCAGCAAGCACAATAATTATTGCTTTTATCTCGGAAACGGAAGGTGCAATCGTGATTCTGCCCACCACTAGCGTACTTTTTCACCCCGATTCCAACGCCGCCATCATTGAGTCTCTACGAGTTACGGTTGCGGAGATACGTTGCTGTAGCGCCCCCCATAGGCAAACAATAGCGCCCCCTACACGCCAAATGACACTATCTCTTCTGAAATCAACTCAGAAGTGTCAAGTGTCATACAAGAAGGAAGGCTGGCCATAATGACAATGAATCCGCACTTCCTGCCGCCCTTCAAAATAAAACAATTGAGAAGGGACAGGCACTGAATGCTGCTATAGCGCCCCCTAAAGGCTAAATGACAAAATACTTCTGATATAGGCTCAGAGTACATCCCTCCACACCTGTACTACGTTTGGTTAGCATCGGATGATTTTTGTGAAATAGGCCCCACCCACAGAAAGTTGGAAGTGGATTATATCGCAACGGTGTGTTTTTTTTTTTAACTTCCAAATCAGTGTTGTGCAGGACAGTCCCCACATGATGTGTGCGTTGGTTTGGTGAAGATTGGACAAAATTTCAAGGAGAAATGGCAAAAAAACGGTTTTGGACAAAATGCAAAATGGCCGAAAATCTAGTCAGACGCAAATGGGCGTGGCCTAGTTGAGTAGATGCGGGAGGACCCAAGGAATCCAGGGAAAAAAGAATTTTGATGATAAACCCTACGGTTCAAAAGTTATGGACCAAAAGGTAAGGAGGGCTGTTATAGCGCCACCATCTGGTCAATTGGTGCAATTTTTTCGGGGATAGTAAAAGACCCCTCCGTGCACCTCCCTACCAAGTTTCGTAGCTCTAGCTGTTATGGTTTGTGAATGACAGCTAATTTACTGCAAGATTTTGCAAGATTTTTCCAAACCCCATGCAAGTCAATGGGAAAAAAATGGCGCTTAATGGCGAATTGCGGCCAAACCGCTTTCACAAACCCTTAACAAAGTCATAGCACACCTGTCCTCAATAAGCCGGTCATTTTGAGGTCTGGCATGTCTATGTGGCGCAAAAATTGGGGGAGTTATTATTCGTAGAACTTTTTGGCAGATAGAATAATAATAACTAGATGGTCTACATTTCCTAACGAAAATGTAATTGTGCTTGCTGTCCTCGCCATGCACCGCCTGGCTTCCAAAATCCCTGCCCATGGACCTAGGGGGACTAAGTAGTTATGGGGGTGCCTATGTGAGTAAAAGGACTTTGGAGTAGAAGTACTTGGTAGGTGGGGAAGTCAGACTGGTTGTAGCCTACTAGAGAGACACAAAAGGCTAGCCCAATCTCTGCAATCTAAAACTACATTACCTGCAAACTACAGCATCAATAATTACCATGTATTGTAAATGTCTCCAACTGTCTCAAGGAAAATAGGACATGATAACCTCCAGAGAAGTAGTATTCCTTGTAGTGTCATTCATGTTTATGGTTGCGACAACAACTGTTTACAAAACTAGCAGGCTTACCAGAGCTGCAAACACACAAGTGAAAAGCTATCAATGGCTGCATCTAATCAGCCAGTAACTAATGTAGGCTATGTTCCATTATGTTAGTGTAAGAAGTCAAATGTACTGATAATAGTCCCTGGTCACCAAAGTAATGTTACCCTTTTAGTTTTGTTACAGAGTTGCTGATCGGTTGTCATGTGTCCAGTCAGCCAGAGAAGCTGCTTGGGTAGCATGCTAACTAACGCCTAACGCAGTGGTTCTCAACTGGTGTAGCCTCAGGACCCACTATTTTCCTTGTCATGAAGTCGCGACCCAAATTTCAGATTTTTTTTTAAACCACTCAAATTTATTGCACAAAAAATAGCGCATTTATTTAATACACAATGCCTTCATGCACTGTCAAATGAACAAAAAAGTGCAACAGAAGTGCAACTACGGCTAAAAACCAATTGAAATAAGGCAGACTTGAATTACAGGCCTATATGTTTTTAAATTTAAACAAGTCAAACTGGTCATGGTCAGAAAGTCTTATTTGAACTGTATGAAATATGAAATAAAAGGCAGACTTTTCTTGAATCACAGGCAGGCTATATGCTTTTTAGTTAAACTGGTCATAACTTTTAATTAAACTGGGGCCATGCTAATCCAGTTTCAATCATCTGAATTGAACTAAAATTAAATATGAAATGAAAAGGCAGACTTCTCTTGAATTACAGGCAGAGCATATGCTTCAGCTTGTTAAACAAGTGAAACTGGTCAGGCTAATCCAGTTTCAATAATCTGAATTAAAAAAAAAAAAAAAAAAAAAAAAAAAAAAAGTACTGTACTGTAAAACTCCGCGACCCAATCAAAACGGCCCCGCGGCGCTACCCACCAGTTGAGAAACGCTGGCCTAACGCTAGCATTAGCTCAATTAGCTTGTTGCAACTAGTCCCAAACATTGATGAACAGTGTGTCCTAACGCCAGGGGGACAAGGTGTTTGTTTTGGCTGGCTGAGGTTAGCCTATAAGGCACAGTTGTTGTGGCTAACAGCCTCCATTCACACTAGGCTATTCACACTAGGCTATCTCTTCCATTATGTTTTCAAACCCAGCTGGCTGTATAAAATGAACAACCACAAAGTGGTGACACTTACCCATGGGTTCAGTTCATTTTGTTCATTCATTGTTTTCTGGACATGTTACCATGCTACATTAACACAGCAGGTAACAGAACAGACAGGCCTCCCATGGTTGGCGACAAGTGTATATCATTGTCTCTACCCAAGATGCAACACTGCTCTACCCAACATGCAACGCTGCTGCTCAGAGTTGCTCTTAAGCTCTATTTATCTGGTCAAATCTCACCGGATTCCTGTTTCCAGTACACTTTTAGCATTTGGTTTTTAACAGAGAAGAGTTGGAGTTGCTGAAAACATACAGTATGCAAATGAGAGGGAGACCATGAGTGATATACCCACTGAGATACAAGCATAGGTGTGTCTGTTGTCTGTATAATAGCGTGCGTGCGACAAGTGACAAGTGTCAAGTGTCATACAAGAAGGAAGGCTGGCCATAATGAGAATGAATCCGCACTTCCTGCCGCCCTTCAAAATAAAACCATTTAGAAGGGACAGGCACTGAATGCTGCTATAGCGCCCCCTAAAGGCTAAATGACTAAATACTTCTGATATAGGCTCAGAGTACATCCCTCCACACCTGTACCAAGTTTGGTTAGCATCGGACGATTTTTGTGAAATAGGCCCCACCCACAGAAGATTGGAAGTGGATTATATCGCAATGGTGTGTTTTTTTTTTAACTTCCAAATCAGTGTTGTGCAGGACACTCCTAACATGATGTGTGCGTTGGTTTGGTGAAGATTGGACAAAATTTCTAGGAGAAATGGCAAAAAAACGGTTTTGGACAAAATGCAAAATGGCCGAAAATCTAGTTAGACGCAAATGGGCGTGGCCTAGTTGAGTAGATGCGGGAGGACCCAAGGAATCCAGGGAAAAAAGAATTTTGATGATAAACCCTACGGTTCAAAAGTTATGGACCAAAAGGTAAGGAGGGCTGTTATAGCGCCACCATCTGGTCAATTGGTGCAATTTTTTCGGGGATAGTAAAAGACCCCTCCGTGCACCTCCCTACCAAGTTTCGTAGCTCTAGCTGTTATGGTTTGTGAATGACAGCTAATTTACTGCAAGATTTTGCAAGATTTTTCCAAACCCCATGCAAGTCAATGGGAAAAAAATGGCGCTTAATGGCGAATTGCGGCCAAACCGCTTTCACAAACCCTTAACAAAGTCATAGCACACCTGTCCTCAATAAGCCGGTCATTTTGAGGTCTGGCATGTCTATGTGGCGCAAAAATTGGGGGAGTTATTATTCGTAGAACTTTTTGGCAGATAGAATAATAATAATAAGTATGTGGGATTTCAAGATTGTGCCTTGCTTGTCAGCAAGCACAATAATTATTGCTTTTATCTCGGAAACGGAAGGTGCAATCGTGATTCTGCCCACCACTAGCGTACTTTTTCACCCCGATTCCAACGCCGCCATCATTGAGTCTCTACGAGTTACGGTTGCGGAGATACGTTGCTGTAGCGCCCCCCATAGGCAAACAATAGCGCCCCCTACACGCCAAATGACACTATCTCTTCTGAAATCAACTCAGAAGTGTCAAGTGTCATACAAGAAGGAAGGCTGGCCATAATGACAATGAATCCGCACTTCCTGCCGCCCTTCAAAATAAAACAATTGAGAAGGGACAGGCACTGAATGCTGCTATAGCGCCCCCTAAAGGCTAAATGACAAAATACTTCTGATATAGGCTCAGAGTACATCCCTCCACACCTGTACTACGTTTGGTTAGCATCGGATGATTTTTGTGAAATAGGCCCCACCCACAGAAAGTTGGAAGTGGATTATATCGCAACGGTGTGTTTTTTTTTTTAACTTCCAAATCAGTGTTGTGCAGGACAGTCCCCACATGATGTGTGCGTTGGTTTGGTGAAGATTGGACAAAATTTCAAGGAGAAATGGCAAAAAAACGGTTTTGGACAAAATGCAAAATGGCCGAAAATCTAGTTAGACGCAAATGGGCGTGGCCTAGTTGAGTAGATGCGGGAGGACCCAAGGAATCCAGGGAAAAAAGAATTTTGATGATAAACCCTACGGTTCAAAAGTTATGGACCAAAAGGTAAGGAGGGCTGTTATAGCGCCACCATCTGGTCAATTGGTGCAATTTTTTCGGGGATAGTAAAAGACCCCTCCGTGCACCTCCCTACCAAGTTTCGTAGCTCTAGCTGTTATGGTTTGTGAATGACAGCTAATTTACTGCAAGATTTTGCAAGATTTTTCCAAACCCCATGCAAGTCAATGGGAAAAAAATGGCGCTTAATGGCGAATTGCGGCCAAACCGCTTTCACAAACCCTTAACAAAGTCATAGCACACCTGTCCTCAATAAGCCGGTCATTTTGAGGTCTGGCATGTCTATGTGGCGCAAAAATTGGGGGAGTTATTATTCGTAGAACTTTTTGGCAGATAGAATAATAATAATAAGTATGTGGGATTTCAAGATTGTGCCTTGCTTGTCAGCAAGCACAATAATTATTGCTTTTATCTCGGAAACGGAAGGTGCAATCGTGATTCTGCCCACCACTAGCGTACTTTTTCACCCCGATTCCAACGCCGCCATCATTGAGTCTCTACGAGTTACGGTTGCGGAGATACGTTGCTGTAGCGCCCCCCATAGGCAAACAATAGCGCCCCCTACACGCCAAATGACACTATCTCTTCTGAAATCAACTCAGAAGTGTCAAGTGTCATACAAGAAGGAAGGCTGGCCATAATGACAATGAATCCGCACTTCCTGCCGCCCTTCAAAATAAAACAATTGAGAAGGGACAGGCACTGAATGCTGCTATAGCGCCCCCTAAAGGCTAAATGACAAAATACTTCTGATATAGGCTCAGAGTACATCCCTCCACACCTGTACTACGTTTGGTTAGCATCGGATGATTTTTGTGAAATAGGCCCCACCCACAGAAAGTTGGAAGTGGATTATATCGCAACGGTGTGTTTTTTTTTTTAACTTCCAAATCAGTGTTGTGCAGGACAGTCCCCACATGATGTGTGCGTTGGTTTGGTGAAGATTGGACAAAATTTCAAGGAGAAATGGCAAAAAAACGGTTTTGGACAAAATGCAAAATGGCCGAAAATCTAGTCAGACGCAAATGGGCGTGGCCTAGTTGAGTAGATGCGGGAGGACCCAAGGAATCCAGGGAAAAAAGAATTTTGATGATAAACCCTACGGTTCAAAAGTTATGGACCAAAAGGTAAGGAGGGCTGTTATAGCGCCACCATCTGGTCAATTGGTGCAATTTTTTCGGGGATAGTAAAAGACCCCTCCGTGCACCTCCCTACCAAGTTTCGTAGCTCTAGCTGTTATGGTTTGTGAATGACAGCTAATTTACTGCAAGATTTTGCAAGATTTTTCCAAACCCCATGCAAGTCAATGGGAAAAAAATGGCGCTTAATGGCGAATTGCGGCCAAACCGCTTTCACAAACCCTTAACAAAGTCATAGCACACCTGTCCTCAATAAGCCGGTCATTTTGAGGTCTGGCATGTCTATGTGGCGCAAAAATTGGGGGAGTTATTATTCGTAGAACTTTTTGGCAGATAGAATAATAATAACTAGATGGTCTACATTTCCTAACGAAAATGTAATTGTGCTTGCTGTCCTCGCCATGCACCGCCTGGCTTCCAAAATCCCTGCCCATGGACCTAGGGGGACTAAGTAGTTATGGGGGTGCCTATGTGAGTAAAAGGACTTTGGAGTAGAAGTACTTGGTAGGTGGGGAAGTCAGACTGGTTGTAGCCTACTAGAGAGACACAAAAGGCTAGCCCAATCTCTGCAATCTAAAACTACATTACCTGCAAACTACAGCATCAATAATTACCATGTATTGTAAATGTCTCCAACTGTCTCAAGGAAAATAGGACATGATAACCTCCAGAGAAGTAGTATTCCTTGTAGTGTCATTCATGTTTATGGTTGCGACAACAACTGTTTACAAAACTAGCAGGCTTACCAGAGCTGCAAACACACAAGTGAAAAGCTATCAATGGCTGCATCTAATCAGCCAGTAACTAATGTAGGCTATGTTCCATTATGTTAGTGTAAGAAGTCAAATGTACTGATAATAGTCCCTGGTCACCAAAGTAATGTTACCCTTTTAGTTTTGTTACAGAGTTGCTGATCGGTTGTCATGTGTCCAGTCAGCCAGAGAAGCTGCTTGGGTAGCATGCTAACTAACGCCTAACGCAGTGGTTCTCAACTGGTGTAGCCTCAGGACCCACTATTTTCCTTGTCATGAAGTCGCGACCCAAATTTCAGATTTTTTTTTAAACCACTCAAATTTATTGCACAAAAAATAGCGCATTTATTTAATACACAATGCCTTCATGCACTGTCAAATGAACAAAAAAGTGCAACAGAAGTGCAACTACGGCTAAAAACCAATTGAAATAAGGCAGACTTGAATTACAGGCCTATATGTTTTTAAATTTAAACAAGTCAAACTGGTCATGGTCAGAAAGTCTTATTTGAACTGTATGAAATATGAAATAAAAGGCAGACTTTTCTTGAATCACAGGCAGGCTATATGCTTTTTAGTTAAACTGGTCATAACTTTTAATTAAACTGGGGCCATGCTAATCCAGTTTCAATCATCTGAATTGAACTAAAATTAAATATGAAATGAAAAGGCAGACTTCTCTTGAATTACAGGCAGAGCATATGCTTCAGCTTGTTAAACAAGTGAAACTGGTCAGGCTAATCCAGTTTCAATAATCTGAATTAAAAAAAAAAAAAAAAAAAAAAAAAAAAAAAGTACTGTACTGTAAAACTCCGCGACCCAATCAAAACGGCCCCGCGGCGCTACCCACCAGTTGAGAAACGCTGGCCTAACGCTAGCATTAGCTCAATTAGCTTGTTGCAACTAGTCCCAAACATTGATGAACAGTGTGTCCTAACGCCAGGGGGACAAGGTGTTTGTTTTGGCTGGCTGAGGTTAGCCTATAAGGCACAGTTGTTGTGGCTAACAGCCTCCATTCACACTAGGCTATTCACACTAGGCTATCTCTTCCATTATGTTTTCAAACCCAGCTGGCTGTATAAAATGAACAACCACAAAGTGGTGACACTTACCCATGGGTTCAGTTCATTTTGTTCATTCATTGTTTTCTGGACATGTTACCATGCTACATTAACACAGCAGGTAACAGAACAGACAGGCCTCCCATGGTTGGCGACAAGTGTATATCATTGTCTCTACCCAAGATGCAACACTGCTCTACCCAACATGCAACGCTGCTGCTCAGAGTTGCTCTTAAGCTCTATTTATCTGGTCAAATCTCACCGGATTCCTGTTTCCAGTACACTTTTAGCATTTGGTTTTTAACAGAGAAGAGTTGGAGTTGCTGAAAACATACAGTATGCAAATGAGAGGGAGACCATGAGTGATATACCCACTGAGATACAAGCATAGGTGTGTCTGTTGTCTGTATAATAGCGTGCGTGCGACAAGTGACAAGTGTCAAGTGTCATACAAGAAGGAAGGCTGGCCATAATGAGAATGAATCCGCACTTCCTGCCGCCCTTCAAAATAAAACCATTTAGAAGGGACAGGCACTGAATGCTGCTATAGCGCCCCCTAAAGGCTAAATGACTAAATACTTCTGATATAGGCTCAGAGTACATCCCTCCACACCTGTACCAAGTTTGGTTAGCATCGGACGATTTTTGTGAAATAGGCCCCACCCACAGAAGATTGGAAGTGGATTATATCGCAATGGTGTGTTTTTTTTTTAACTTCCAAATCAGTGTTGTGCAGGACACTCCTAACATGATGTGTGCGTTGGTTTGGTGAAGATTGGACAAAATTTCTAGGAGAAATGGCAAAAAAACGGTTTTGGACAAAATGCAAAATGGCCGAAAATCTAGTTAGACGCAAATGGGCGTGGCCTAGTTGAGTAGATGCGGGAGGACCCAAGGAATCCAGGGAAAAAAGAATTTTGATGATAAACCCTACGGTTCAAAAGTTATGGACCAAAAGGTAAGGAGGGCTGTTATAGCGCCACCATCTGGTCAATTGGTGCAATTTTTTCGGGGATAGTAAAAGACCCCTCCGTGCACCTCCCTACCAAGTTTCGTAGCTCTAGCTGTTATGGTTTGTGAATGACAGCTAATTTACTGCAAGATTTTGCAAGATTTTTCCAAACCCCATGCAAGTCAATGGGAAAAAAATGGCGCTTAATGGCGAATTGCGGCCAAACCGCTTTCACAAACCCTTAACAAAGTCATAGCACACCTGTCCTCAATAAGCCGGTCATTTTGAGGTCTGGCATGTCTATGTGGCGCAAAAATTGGGGGAGTTATTATTCGTAGAACTTTTTGGCAGATAGAATAATAATAATAAGTATGTGGGATTTCAAGATTGTGCCTTGCTTGTCAGCAAGCACAATAATTATTGCTTTTATCTCGGAAACGGAAGGTGCAATCGTGATTCTGCCCACCACTAGCGTACTTTTTCACCCCGATTCCAACGCCGCCATCATTGAGTCTCTACGAGTTACGGTTGCGGAGATACGTTGCTGTAGCGCCCCCCATAGGCAAACAATAGCGCCCCCTACACGCCAAATGACACTATCTCTTCTGAAATCAACTCAGAAGTGTCAAGTGTCATACAAGAAGGAAGGCTGGCCATAATGACAATGAATCCGCACTTCCTGCCGCCCTTCAAAATAAAACAATTGAGAAGGGACAGGCACTGAATGCTGCTATAGCGCCCCCTAAAGGCTAAATGACAAAATACTTCTGATATAGGCTCAGAGTACATCCCTCCACACCTGTACTACGTTTGGTTAGCATCGGATGATTTTTGTGAAATAGGCCCCACCCACAGAAAGTTGGAAGTGGATTATATCGCAACGGTGTGTTTTTTTTTTTAACTTCCAAATCAGTGTTGTGCAGGACAGTCCCCACATGATGTGTGCGTTGGTTTGGTGAAGATTGGACAAAATTTCAAGGAGAAATGGCAAAAAAACGGTTTTGGACAAAATGCAAAATGGCCGAAAATCTAGTTAGACGCAAATGGGCGTGGCCTAGTTGAGTAGATGCGGGAGGACCCAAGGAATCCAGGGAAAAAAGAATTTTGATGATAAACCCTACGGTTCAAAAGTTATGGACCAAAAGGTAAGGAGGGCTGTTATAGCGCCACCATCTGGTCAATTGGTGCAATTTTTTCGGGGATAGTAAAAGACCCCTCCGTGCACCTCCCTACCAAGTTTCGTAGCTCTAGCTGTTATGGTTTGTGAATGACAGCTAATTTACTGCAAGATTTTGCAAGATTTTTCCAAACCCCATGCAAGTCAATGGGAAAAAAATGGCGCTTAATGGCGAATTGCGGCCAAACCGCTTTCACAAACCCTTAACAAAGTCATAGCACACCTGTCCTCAATAAGCCGGTCATTTTGAGGTCTGGCATGTCTATGTGGCGCAAAAATTGGGGGAGTTATTATTCGTAGAACTTTTTGGCAGATAGAATAATAATAATAAGTATGTGGGATTTCAAGATTGTGCCTTGCTTGTCAGCAAGCACAATAATTATTGCTTTTATCTCGGAAACGGAAGGTGCAATCGTGATTCTGCCCACCACTAGCGTACTTTTTCACCCCGATTCCAACGCCGCCATCATTGAGTCTCTACGAGTTACGGTTGCGGAGATACGTTGCTGTAGCGCCCCCCATAGGCAAACAATAGCGCCCCCTACACGCCAAATGACACTATCTCTTCTGAAATCAACTCAGAAGTGTCAAGTGTCATACAAGAAGGAAGGCTGGCCATAATGAGAATGAATCCGCACTTCCTGCCGCCCTTCAAAATAAAACCATTTAGAAGGGACAGGCACTGAATGCTGCTATAGCGCCCCCTAAAGGCTAAATGACTAAATACTTCTGATATAGGCTCAGAGTACATCCCTCCACACCTGTACCAAGTTTGGTTAGCATCGGACGATTTTTGTGAAATAGGCCCCACCCACAGAAGATTGGAAGTGGATTATATCGCAATGGTGTGTTTTTTTTTTAACTTCCAAATCAGTGTTGTGCAGGACACTCCTAACATGATGTGTGCGTTGGTTTGGTGAAGATTGGACAAAATTTCTAGGAGAAATGGCAAAAAAACGGTTTTGGACAAAATGCAAAATGGCCGAAAATCTAGTTAGACGCAAATGGGCGTGGCCTAGTTGAGTAGATGCGGGAGGACCCAAGGAATCCAGGGAAAAAAGAATTTTGATGATAAACCCTACGGTTCAAAAGTTATGGACCAAAAGGTAAGGAGGGCTGTTATAGCGCCACCATCTGGTCAATTGGTGCAATTTTTTCGGGGATAGTAAAAGACCCCTCCGTGCACCTCCCTACCAAGTTTCGTAGCTCTAGCTGTTATGGTTTGTGAATGACAGCTAATTTACTGCAAGATTTTGCAAGATTTTTCCAAACCCCATGCAAGTCAATGGGAAAAAAATGGCGCTTAATGGCGAATTGCGGCCAAACCGCTTTCACAAACCCTTAACAAAGTCATAGCACACCTGTCCTCAATAAGCCGGTCATTTTGAGGTCTGGCATGTCTATGTGGCGCAAAAATTGGGGGAGTTATTATTCGTAGAACTTTTTGGCAGATAGAATAATAATAATAAGTATGTGGGATTTCAAGATTGTGCCTTGCTTGTCAGCAAGCACAATAATTATTGCTTTTATCTCGGAAACGGAAGGTGCAATCGTGATTCTGCCCACCACTAGCGTACTTTTTCACCCCGATTCCAACGCCGCCATCATTGAGTCTCTACGAGTTACGGTTGCGGAGATACGTTGCTGTAGCGCCCCCCATAGGCAAACAATAGCGCCCCCTACACGCCAAATGACACTATCTCTTCTGAAATCAACTCAGAAGTGTCAAGTGTCATACAAGAAGGAAGGCTGGCCATAATGACAATGAATCCGCACTTCCTGCCGCCCTTCAAAATAAAACAATTGAGAAGGGACAGGCACTGAATGCTGCTATAGCGCCCCCTAAAGGCTAAATGACAAAATACTTCTGATATAGGCTCAGAGTACATCCCTCCACACCTGTACTACGTTTGGTTAGCATCGGATGATTTTTGTGAAATAGGCCCCACCCACAGAAAGTTGGAAGTGGATTATATCGCAACGGTGTGTTTTTTTTTTTAACTTCCAAATCAGTGTTGTGCAGGACAGTCCCCACATGATGTGTGCGTTGGTTTGGTGAAGATTGGACAAAATTTCAAGGAGAAATGGCAAAAAAACGGTTTTGGACAAAATGCAAAATGGCCGAAAATCTAGTTAGACGCAAATGGGCGTGGCCTAGTTGAGTAGATGCGGGAGGACCCAAGGAATCCAGGGAAAAAAGAATTTTGATGATAAACCCTACGGTTCAAAAGTTATGGACCAAAAGGTAAGGAGGGCTGTTATAGCGCCACCATCTGGTCAATTGGTGCAATTTTTTCGGGGATAGTAAAAGACCCCTCCGTGCACCTCCCTACCAAGTTTCGTAGCTCTAGCTGTTATGGTTTGTGAATGACAGCTAATTTACTGCAAGATTTTGCAAGATTTTTCCAAACCCCATGCAAGTCAATGGGAAAAAAATGGCGCTTAATGGCGAATTGCGGCCAAACCGCTTTCACAAACCCTTAACAAAGTCATAGCACACCTGTCCTCAATAAGCCGGTCATTTTGAGGTCTGGCATGTCTATGTGGCGCAAAAATTGGGGGAGTTATTATTCGTAGAACTTTTTGGCAGATAGAATAATAATAATAAGTATGTGGGATTTCAAGATTGTGCCTTGCTTGTCAGCAAGCACAATAATTATTGCTTTTATCTCGGAAACGGAAGGTGCAATCGTGATTCTGCCCACCACTAGCGTACTTTTTCACCCCGATTCCAACGCCGCCATCATTGAGTCTCTACGAGTTACGGTTGCGGAGATACGTTGCTGTAGCGCCCCCCATAGGCAAACAATAGCGCCCCCTACACGCCAAATGACACTATCTCTTCTGAAATCAACTCAGAAGTGTCAAGTGTCATACAAGAAGGAAGGCTGGCCATAATGACAATGAATCCGCACTTCCTGCCGCCCTTCAAAATAAAACAATTGAGAAGGGACAGGCACTGAATGCTGCTATAGCGCCCCCTAAAGGCTAAATGACAAAATACTTCTGATATAGGCTCAGAGTACATCCCTCCACACCTGTACTACGTTTGGTTAGCATCGGATGATTTTTGTGAAATAGGCCCCACCCACAGAAAGTTGGAAGTGGATTATATCGCAACGGTGTGTTTTTTTTTTTAACTTCCAAATCAGTGTTGTGCAGGACAGTCCCCACATGATGTGTGCGTTGGTTTGGTGAAGATTGGACAAAATTTCAAGGAGAAATGGCAAAAAAACGGTTTTGGACAAAATGCAAAATGGCCGAAAATCTAGTCAGACGCAAATGGGCGTGGCCTAGTTGAGTAGATGCGGGAGGACCCAAGGAATCCAGGGAAAAAAGAATTTTGATGATAAACCCTACGGTTCAAAAGTTATGGACCAAAAGGTAAGGAGGGCTGTTATAGCGCCACCATCTGGTCAATTGGTGCAATTTTTTCGGGGATAGTAAAAGACCCCTCCGTGCACCTCCCTACCAAGTTTCGTAGCTCTAGCTGTTATGGTTTGTGAATGACAGCTAATTTACTGCAAGATTTTGCAAGATTTTTCCAAACCCCATGCAAGTCAATGGGAAAAAAATGGCGCTTAATGGCGAATTGCGGCCAAACCGCTTTCACAAACCCTTAACAAAGTCATAGCACACCTGTCCTCAATAAGCCGGTCATTTTGAGGTCTGGCATGTCTATGTGGCGCAAAAATTGGGGGAGTTATTATTCGTAGAACTTTTTGGCAGATAGAATAATAATAACTAGATGGTCTACATTTCCTAACGAAAATGTAATTGTGCTTGCTGTCCTCGCCATGCACCGCCTGGCTTCCAAAATCCCTGCCCATGGACCTAGGGGGACTAAGTAGTTATGGGGGTGCCTATGTGAGTAAAAGGACTTTGGAGTAGAAGTACTTGGTAGGTGGGGAAGTCAGACTGGTTGTAGCCTACTAGAGAGACACAAAAGGCTAGCCCAATCTCTGCAATCTAAAACTACATTACCTGCAAACTACAGCATCAATAATTACCATGTATTGTAAATGTCTCCAACTGTCTCAAGGAAAATAGGACATGATAACCTCCAGAGAAGTAGTATTCCTTGTAGTGTCATTCATGTTTATGGTTGCGACAACAACTGTTTACAAAACTAGCAGGCTTACCAGAGCTGCAAACACACAAGTGAAAAGCTATCAATGGCTGCATCTAATCAGCCAGTAACTAATGTAGGCTATGTTCCATTATGTTAGTGTAAGAAGTCAAATGTACTGATAATAGTCCCTGGTCACCAAAGTAATGTTACCCTTTTAGTTTTGTTACAGAGTTGCTGATCGGTTGTCATGTGTCCAGTCAGCCAGAGAAGCTGCTTGGGTAGCATGCTAACTAACGCCTAACGCAGTGGTTCTCAACTGGTGTAGCCTCAGGACCCACTATTTTCCTTGTCATGAAGTCGCGACCCAAATTTCAGATTTTTTTTTAAACCACTCAAATTTATTGCACAAAAAATAGCGCATTTATTTAATACACAATGCCTTCATGCACTGTCAAATGAACAAAAAAGTGCAACAGAAGTGCAACTACGGCTAAAAACCAATTGAAATAAGGCAGACTTGAATTACAGGCCTATATGTTTTTAAATTTAAACAAGTCAAACTGGTCATGGTCAGAAAGTCTTATTTGAACTGTATGAAATATGAAATAAAAGGCAGACTTTTCTTGAATCACAGGCAGGCTATATGCTTTTTAGTTAAACTGGTCATAACTTTTAATTAAACTGGGGCCATGCTAATCCAGTTTCAATCATCTGAATTGAACTAAAATTAAATATGAAATGAAAAGGCAGACTTCTCTTGAATTACAGGCAGAGCATATGCTTCAGCTTGTTAAACAAGTGAAACTGGTCAGGCTAATCCAGTTTCAATAATCTGAATTAAAAAAAAAAAAAAAAAAAAAAAAAAAAAAAGTACTGTACTGTAAAACTCCGCGACCCAATCAAAACGGCCCCGCGGCGCTACCCACCAGTTGAGAAACGCTGGCCTAACGCTAGCATTAGCTCAATTAGCTTGTTGCAACTAGTCCCAAACATTGATGAACAGTGTGTCCTAACGCCAGGGGGACAAGGTGTTTGTTTTGGCTGGCTGAGGTTAGCCTATAAGGCACAGTTGTTGTGGCTAACAGCCTCCATTCACACTAGGCTATTCACACTAGGCTATCTCTTCCATTATGTTTTCAAACCCAGCTGGCTGTATAAAATGAACAACCACAAAGTGGTGACACTTACCCATGGGTTCAGTTCATTTTGTTCATTCATTGTTTTCTGGACATGTTACCATGCTACATTAACACAGCAGGTAACAGAACAGACAGGCCTCCCATGGTTGGCGACAAGTGTATATCATTGTCTCTACCCAAGATGCAACACTGCTCTACCCAACATGCAACGCTGCTGCTCAGAGTTGCTCTTAAGCTCTATTTATCTGGTCAAATCTCACCGGATTCCTGTTTCCAGTACACTTTTAGCATTTGGTTTTTAACAGAGAAGAGTTGGAGTTGCTGAAAACATACAGTATGCAAATGAGAGGGAGACCATGAGTGATATACCCACTGAGATACAAGCATAGGTGTGTCTGTTGTCTGTATAATAGCGTGCGTGCGACAAGTGACAAGTGTCAAGTGTCATACAAGAAGGAAGGCTGGCCATAATGAGAATGAATCCGCACTTCCTGCCGCCCTTCAAAATAAAACCATTTAGAAGGGACAGGCACTGAATGCTGCTATAGCGCCCCCTAAAGGCTAAATGACTAAATACTTCTGATATAGGCTCAGAGTACATCCCTCCACACCTGTACCAAGTTTGGTTAGCATCGGACGATTTTTGTGAAATAGGCCCCACCCACAGAAGATTGGAAGTGGATTATATCGCAATGGTGTGTTTTTTTTTTAACTTCCAAATCAGTGTTGTGCAGGACACTCCTAACATGATGTGTGCGTTGGTTTGGTGAAGATTGGACAAAATTTCTAGGAGAAATGGCAAAAAAACGGTTTTGGACAAAATGCAAAATGGCCGAAAATCTAGTTAGACGCAAATGGGCGTGGCCTAGTTGAGTAGATGCGGGAGGACCCAAGGAATCCAGGGAAAAAAGAATTTTGATGATAAACCCTACGGTTCAAAAGTTATGGACCAAAAGGTAAGGAGGGCTGTTATAGCGCCACCATCTGGTCAATTGGTGCAATTTTTTCGGGGATAGTAAAAGACCCCTCCGTGCACCTCCCTACCAAGTTTCGTAGCTCTAGCTGTTATGGTTTGTGAATGACAGCTAATTTACTGCAAGATTTTGCAAGATTTTTCCAAACCCCATGCAAGTCAATGGGAAAAAAATGGCGCTTAATGGCGAATTGCGGCCAAACCGCTTTCACAAACCCTTAACAAAGTCATAGCACACCTGTCCTCAATAAGCCGGTCATTTTGAGGTCTGGCATGTCTATGTGGCGCAAAAATTGGGGGAGTTATTATTCGTAGAACTTTTTGGCAGATAGAATAATAATAATAAGTATGTGGGATTTCAAGATTGTGCCTTGCTTGTCAGCAAGCACAATAATTATTGCTTTTATCTCGGAAACGGAAGGTGCAATCGTGATTCTGCCCACCACTAGCGTACTTTTTCACCCCGATTCCAACGCCGCCATCATTGAGTCTCTACGAGTTACGGTTGCGGAGATACGTTGCTGTAGCGCCCCCCATAGGCAAACAATAGCGCCCCCTACACGCCAAATGACACTATCTCTTCTGAAATCAACTCAGAAGTGTCAAGTGTCATACAAGAAGGAAGGCTGGCCATAATGACAATGAATCCGCACTTCCTGCCGCCCTTCAAAATAAAACAATTGAGAAGGGACAGGCACTGAATGCTGCTATAGCGCCCCCTAAAGGCTAAATGACAAAATACTTCTGATATAGGCTCAGAGTACATCCCTCCACACCTGTACTACGTTTGGTTAGCATCGGATGATTTTTGTGAAATAGGCCCCACCCACAGAAAGTTGGAAGTGGATTATATCGCAACGGTGTGTTTTTTTTTTTAACTTCCAAATCAGTGTTGTGCAGGACAGTCCCCACATGATGTGTGCGTTGGTTTGGTGAAGATTGGACAAAATTTCAAGGAGAAATGGCAAAAAAACGGTTTTGGACAAAATGCAAAATGGCCGAAAATCTAGTTAGACGCAAATGGGCGTGGCCTAGTTGAGTAGATGCGGGAGGACCCAAGGAATCCAGGGAAAAAAGAATTTTGATGATAAACCCTACGGTTCAAAAGTTATGGACCAAAAGGTAAGGAGGGCTGTTATAGCGCCACCATCTGGTCAATTGGTGCAATTTTTTCGGGGATAGTAAAAGACCCCTCCGTGCACCTCCCTACCAAGTTTCGTAGCTCTAGCTGTTATGGTTTGTGAATGACAGCTAATTTACTGCAAGATTTTGCAAGATTTTTCCAAACCCCATGCAAGTCAATGGGAAAAAAATGGCGCTTAATGGCGAATTGCGGCCAAACCGCTTTCACAAACCCTTAACAAAGTCATAGCACACCTGTCCTCAATAAGCCGGTCATTTTGAGGTCTGGCATGTCTATGTGGCGCAAAAATTGGGGGAGTTATTATTCGTAGAACTTTTTGGCAGATAGAATAATAATAATAAGTATGTGGGATTTCAAGATTGTGCCTTGCTTGTCAGCAAGCACAATAATTATTGCTTTTATCTCGGAAACGGAAGGTGCAATCGTGATTCTGCCCACCACTAGCGTACTTTTTCACCCCGATTCCAACGCCGCCATCATTGAGTCTCTACGAGTTACGGTTGCGGAGATACGTTGCTGTAGCGCCCCCCATAGGCAAACAATAGCGCCCCCTACACGCCAAATGACACTATCTCTTCTGAAATCAACTCAGAAGTGTCAAGTGTCATACAAGAAGGAAGGCTGGCCATAATGACAATGAATCCGCACTTCCTGCCGCCCTTCAAAATAAAACAATTGAGAAGGGACAGGCACTGAATGCTGCTATAGCGCCCCCTAAAGGCTAAATGACAAAATACTTCTGATATAGGCTCAGAGTACATCCCTCCACACCTGTACTACGTTTGGTTAGCATCGGATGATTTTTGTGAAATAGGCCCCACCCACAGAAAGTTGGAAGTGGATTATATCGCAACGGTGTGTTTTTTTTTTTAACTTCCAAATCAGTGTTGTGCAGGACAGTCCCCACATGATGTGTGCGTTGGTTTGGTGAAGATTGGACAAAATTTCAAGGAGAAATGGCAAAAAAACGGTTTTGGACAAAATGCAAAATGGCCGAAAATCTAGTCAGACGCAAATGGGCGTGGCCTAGTTGAGTAGATGCGGGAGGACCCAAGGAATCCAGGGAAAAAAGAATTTTGATGATAAACCCTACGGTTCAAAAGTTATGGACCAAAAGGTAAGGAGGGCTGTTATAGCGCCACCATCTGGTCAATTGGTGCAATTTTTTCGGGGATAGTAAAAGACCCCTCCGTGCACCTCCCTACCAAGTTTCGTAGCTCTAGCTGTTATGGTTTGTGAATGACAGCTAATTTACTGCAAGATTTTGCAAGATTTTTCCAAACCCCATGCAAGTCAATGGGAAAAAAATGGCGCTTAATGGCGAATTGCGGCCAAACCGCTTTCACAAACCCTTAACAAAGTCATAGCACACCTGTCCTCAATAAGCCGGTCATTTTGAGGTCTGGCATGTCTATGTGGCGCAAAAATTGGGGGAGTTATTATTCGTAGAACTTTTTGGCAGATAGAATAATAATAATAAGTATGTGGGATTTCAAGATTGTGCCTTGCTTGTCAGCAAGCACAATAATTATTGCTTTTATCTCGGAAACGGAAGGTGCAATCGTGATTCTGCCCACCACTAGCGTACTTTTTCACCCCGATTCCAACGCCGCCATCATTGAGTCTCTACGAGTTACGGTTGCGGAGATACGTTGCTGTAGCGCCCCCCATAGGCAAACAATAGCGCCCCCTACACGCCAAATGACACTATCTCTTCTGAAATCAACTCAGAAGTGTCAAGTGTCATACAAGAAGGAAGGCTGGCCATAATGACAATGAATCCGCACTTCCTGCCGCCCTTCAAAATAAAACAATTGAGAAGGGACAGGCACTGAATGCTGCTATAGCGCCCCCTAAAGGCTAAATGACAAAATACTTCTGATATAGGCTCAGAGTACATCCCTCCACACCTGTACTACGTTTGGTTAGCATCGGATGATTTTTGTGAAATAGGCCCCACCCACAGAAAGTTGGAAGTGGATTATATCGCAACGGTGTGTTTTTTTTTTTAACTTCCAAATCAGTGTTGTGCAGGACAGTCCCCACATGATGTGTGCGTTGGTTTGGTGAAGATTGGACAAAATTTCAAGGAGAAATGGCAAAAAAACGGTTTTGGACAAAATGCAAAATGGCCGAAAATCTAGTCAGACGCAAATGGGCGTGGCCTAGTTGAGTAGATGCGGGAGGACCCAAGGAATCCAGGGAAAAAAGAATTTTGATGATAAACCCTACGGTTCAAAAGTTATGGACCAAAAGGTAAGGAGGGCTGTTATAGCGCCACCATCTGGTCAATTGGTGCAATTTTTTCGGGGATAGTAAAAGACCCCTCCGTGCACCTCCCTACCAAGTTTCGTAGCTCTAGCTGTTATGGTTTGTGAATGACAGCTAATTTACTGCAAGATTTTGCAAGATTTTTCCAAACCCCATGCAAGTCAATGGGAAAAAAATGGCGCTTAATGGCGAATTGCGGCCAAACCGCTTTCACAAACCCTTAACAAAGTCATAGCACACCTGTCCTCAATAAGCCGGTCATTTTGAGGTCTGGCATGTCTATGTGGCGCAAAAATTGGGGGAGTTATTATTCGTAGAACTTTTTGGCAGATAGAATAATAATAATAAGTATGTGGGATTTCAAGATTGTGCCTTGCTTGTCAGCAAGCACAATAATTATTGCTTTTATCTCGGAAACGGAAGGTGCAATCGTGATTCTGCCCACCACTAGCGTACTTTTTCACCCCGATTCCAACGCCGCCATCATTGAGTCTCTACGAGTTACGGTTGCGGAGATACGTTGCTGTAGCGCCCCCCATAGGCAAACAATAGCGCCCCCTACACGCCAAATGACACTATCTCTTCTGAAATCAACTCAGAAGTGTCAAGTGTCATACAAGAAGGAAGGCTGGCCATAATGACAATGAATCCGCACTTCCTGCCGCCCTTCAAAATAAAACAATTGAGAAGGGACAGGCACTGAATGCTGCTATAGCGCCCCCTAAAGGCTAAATGACAAAATACTTCTGATATAGGCTCAGAGTACATCCCTCCACACCTGTACTACGTTTGGTTAGCATCGGATGATTTTTGTGAAATAGGCCCCACCCACAGAAAGTTGGAAGTGGATTATATCGCAACGGTGTGTTTTTTTTTTTAACTTCCAAATCAGTGTTGTGCAGGACAGTCCCCACATGATGTGTGCGTTGGTTTGGTGAAGATTGGACAAAATTTCAAGGAGAAATGGCAAAAAAACGGTTTTGGACAAAATGCAAAATGGCCGAAAATCTAGTCAGACGCAAATGGGCGTGGCCTAGTTGAGTAGATGCGGGAGGACCCAAGGAATCCAGGGAAAAAAGAATTTTGATGATAAACCCTACGGTTCAAAAGTTATGGACCAAAAGGTAAGGAGGGCTGTTATAGCGCCACCATCTGGTCAATTGGTGCAATTTTTTCGGGGATAGTAAAAGACCCCTCCGTGCACCTCCCTACCAAGTTTCGTAGCTCTAGCTGTTATGGTTTGTGAATGACAGCTAATTTACTGCAAGATTTTGCAAGATTTTTCCAAACCCCATGCAAGTCAATGGGAAAAAAATGGCGCTTAATGGCGAATTGCGGCCAAACCGCTTTCACAAACCCTTAACAAAGTCATAGCACACCTGTCCTCAATAAGCCGGTCATTTTGAGGTCTGGCATGTCTATGTGGCGCAAAAATTGGGGGAGTTATTATTCGTAGAACTTTTTGGCAGATAGAATAATAATAACTAGATGGTCTACATTTCCTAACGAAAATGTAATTGTGCTTGCTGTCCTCGCCATGCACCGCCTGGCTTCCAAAATCCCTGCCCATGGACCTAGGGGGACTAAGTAGTTATGGGGGTGCCTATGTGAGTAAAAGGACTTTGGAGTAGAAGTACTTGGTAGGTGGGGAAGTCAGACTGGTTGTAGCCTACTAGAGAGACACAAAAGGCTAGCCCAATCTCTGCAATCTAAAACTACATTACCTGCAAACTACAGCATCAATAATTACCATGTATTGTAAATGTCTCCAACTGTCTCAAGGAAAATAGGACATGATAACCTCCAGAGAAGTAGTATTCCTTGTAGTGTCATTCATGTTTATGGTTGCGACAACAACTGTTTACAAAACTAGCAGGCTTACCAGAGCTGCAAACACACAAGTGAAAAGCTATCAATGGCTGCATCTAATCAGCCAGTAACTAATGTAGGCTATGTTCCATTAT
>NW_028152061.1:0-7500 GCF_964638095.1 Poromitra crassiceps
AGCAGTCAGTCAGTTACAGCCAGGCCTCTACCTTCATCTCAGTAGCAGTCAGTCAGTTACAGCCAGGCCTCTGCCTTCATCTCAGCAGTCAGTCAGTTAGTTACAGCCAGGCCTCTGCCTTCATCTCAGCAGCAGTCAGTCAGTTACAGCCAGGCCTCTACCTTCATCTCAGCAGCAGTCAGTCAGTTACAGCCAGGCCTCTGCCTTCATCTCAGTAGCAGTCAGTCAGTTACAGCCAGGCCTCTGCCTTCATCTCAGCAGCAGTCAGTCAGTTACAGCCAGGCCTCTGCCTTCATCTCAGCAGTCAGTCAGTTACAGCCAGACCTCTGCCTTCATCTCAGCAGCAGTCAGTCAGTTACAGCCAGGCCTCTGCCTTCATCTCAGTAGCAGTCAGTCAGTTACAGCCAGGCCTCTGCCTTCATCTCAGCAGTCAGTCAGTTACAGCCAGGCCTCTGCCTTCATCTCAGCAGCAGTCAGTCAGTTACAGCCAGGCCTCTGCCTTCATCTCAGCAGTCAGTCAGTTACAGCCAGGCCTCTGCCTTCATCTCAGCAGTCAGTCAGTTACAGCCAGACCTCTGCCTTCATCTCAGCAGCAGTCAGTCAGTTACAGCCAGGCCTCTGCCTTCATCTCAGTAGCAGTCAGTCAGTTACAGCCAGGCCTCTGCCTTCATCTCAGCAGTCAGTCAGTTACAGCCATGCCTCTGCCTTCATCTCAGCAGTCAGTCAGTTACAGCCAGGCCTCTGCCTTCATCTCAGCAGCAGTCAGTCAGTTACAGCCAGGCCTCTGCCTTCATCTCAGCAGCAGTCAGTCAGTTACAGCCAGGCCTCTGCCTTCATCTCAGCAGCAGTCAGTCAGTTACAGCCAGGCAGGAAATACTGTAGTCAAACCATGGAGACGGCCACAATGTGACAGTGGAGATATTGCACTCAAGGCTTGTTTCATTGTTGCTGCAGAAAGCCTTACATGGCGAGAGTGTTCTCTCTCTCTTTCAGTTTCTCTCTCTCTCTCTCTCTTTCTGTTCTCTCCTTTCTCTGTGCAACACCCTTCATTTTTGCTCTGCAGTGACGGATCTGTTTTCCTCTCTTTGTATTCTTTTCATCCCGTTTTTGCCGCTTGCCTTTTCTCCCCCCTCTCTTTCTCTCCCCCTCTCTTTCTCTCCCCCTCTCTTTCTCTCCCCCTCTCTTTCTCTCCCCCTCTCTTTCTCTCCCCCCTCTCTTTCTCTCCCCCTCTCTTTTCTCTCCCCCTCTCTTTCTCTCCCCCTCTCTTTCTCTCCCCCTCTCTTTCTCTCCCCCTCTCTTTCTCTCCCCCTCTCTTTTCTCTCCCCCTCTCTTTTCTCTCCCCCTCTCTTTCTCTCCCCCTCTCTTTCTCTCCCCCTCTCTTTCTCTCCCCCTCTCTTTTCTCTCCCCCTCTCTTTTCTCTCCCCCTCTCTTTCTCTCCCCCTCTCTTTCTCTCCCCCTCTCTTTCTCTCCCCCTCTCTTTTCTCTCCCCCTCTCTTTCTCTCCCCCTCTCTTTTCTCTCCCCCTCTCTTTCTCTCCCCCTCTCTTTCTCTCCCCCTCTCTTTCTCTCCCCCTCTCTTTCTCTCCCCCTCTCTTTCTCTGGTGTTGTCTCTCCTCGCTGTTTTGAACTCATAGCCTTTGCTCTGCCTCTTGTGCTGCTACACACCTGACAGACTTTGGGTGATGATGTTCTGCATGTTTTTAGTGGGGCTCCATACCCATGTTGTATGGAGGAAGCCCCAGGGGAGCACGGGGAGAACATGCAAACTCCACACAGAGAGGAACCTTTTTTTTTTATGAGATGGCAATATGCAGTAAGGTAAGGGACAGTTGAACTGAAAGAAATGTGATAACATCAAGAGTCATAAAAATGGTCGTCGTTTGTGAAGATTCTCGTGCTGACACAAAGGCCGCAGTTTCATCAACTTTTGTTAACCACTCGTTTTATACATTTAAGTGAAATCTCCATTCTAAAACCCCATTGACTTTTTCCCCGTAAGATCCAGGAAGTCCGGGACTTCCACCTTCCGACTACAAAAATACGTCATCCCTATACGAGCTGAGCTGTTTGCTCACCTTGCCCCTCTGATAACATAGTGTAAGATCCAGCCGTCCGATGACTCAAATCCTTCATTCAAAAGGAGCGAGCTGTAAAAAGTGACGTGACTTGAAACATTAAGAAAGCAGGCGGCTGGAAATATTTTCATGTCCGGCTGACAGACG
This sequence comes from Poromitra crassiceps, assembly GCF_964638095.1. Taxonomy (NCBI): domain Eukaryota; kingdom Metazoa; phylum Chordata; class Actinopteri; order Beryciformes; family Melamphaidae; genus Poromitra; species Poromitra crassiceps. The sequence goes on from NW_028152061.1 coordinate 2,221, forward strand.
ACTCTTATGGAAAACTCCTAAAATCAGCATTCCCACTGATTATGGGATTCCAGGAATATCATAAACTTTTGACAGGTGCACTCCAGGCAAGGAAAGTTGGCAAATCTGATCAATTCTCCTGGGAATTTAGGGAATATCAGGTTGTTTCACAAATGGTCGATGGACACCCTGGACACGCCCCCCACCCCCCCACCCCCACCCCTCTGAGAGCAGAGGTGAGGCAGAGAGCAGCTGGTGTTGACCTGCTCCTCTGTGTCTGCTGCTCCCCCTGCCTGCAGTCTGACAGCACTGCAGCTTCAATCCACCCTCCACAGGGCTCACAATGACAGCATCTGGCAGGGTCCATGAGCGCAGTGCTGCGTGTGTGTGTGTGTGGGAGGGGGGGGGGGGGGGTTTGTGTGTGTGTGTGTGTGTGTGTCTCGGGGGCACACACACACATTAACTAAAATGCCATAAAATCTAATAAGATCACAGTTTTTAAACAAGTGGGTTTTCAACAGTGATTTAAAAGACGAGACGGAGTTGGCAGCCCTATCTCCTCCTCAGGCGACTCACCGAAAAGGGATAGCCAATCGGGGTAGCCGATCACAAAAAGGTTCCAAACGGATTCACGTAATGTGCCGTGGCGGAGGAATGCCCTCTAGCTTTTTTGCTTTTGTTTTTTTTAGCCAGAAGTGACCATATTTGGACAAGAAGAGCCGCAGCGCCGCCTGCCATTGGTCGGCGAGCTGTGCGATCGCTGGACAGGCGACCTGTCAATCACGCCCCAAAACATAGTCCGCTTTATCGTCTAGTTTAGACTAGACGACTTGCAACGAGCAATTGACTCATAAACTGCGGTAATAATAAATCAACTGGCCGTAGGGTCATTTTCCCATTCACTTCTTTTTTACCAGGCAGTAAACATGTTGATTTCCACTGTAAATTTGGGCATTTTAACATGGGGTGAACTGCAGTTTTTGGTACTTTGGCGTTGGCCTCATTTTTCAGTACCGAAGGTTGGGGCTTGGTGTGTGCACCAGATGATTTCCTGTTTTCATTCCATTCTGATATTCCATGTGTGTGTGTATGTGTGTGTGTGTGTGTGTGTGTGTGTGTGTGTGTGTGTGTGTGTGTGTGTGTGTGTGCGTGCGTGTGCGCGTGTGTGTGTGTGTGTGTGTGCGTGTGTGTGTGTGTGCGTGCGTGTGTGTCTGTGTGTGTGCGCATGCGTGTGTGTGTGTGTGTGTTGCAGGGTCCTGTTCACCATTACTACGTGGCTTGTGTGAAGCATTGAGTGTAATTGTAGAGTGTGGTGGGAAAATATGCAGGGAAGTCTAACAAGAAAGAGAGAGAGAGGGGGGGTGAGAAGGACGAGTGATGGAGAGAAGTGAATCAAGTGAGAGAGGGAGGGCGAGAGAGAAAGAGGAGGGAGGGAGGGAGGGAGAGACGGAGGGAGACCTAGAGACCCCAGGGAGAGAGGTAGGAGGGAGAGAGATATTCAACAATATTGCGATTATATCGATACTGTGATGTGAGACTAGATATGGTCTTAGATTTGGGATAGGGTGGCGTACGTGTTGTCTTTTCCTGGTTTTAACCCATTGATACCTGATGCAGCATTTGTGTGTGTATCCCTTTAAGACTTAAGGTCTTAAAGGGATACGCGCGCACAAATGAGGGATATACACGCAAATGCTGCATCAGGTATCAATGGGTTAAAGGCTGCATTACAGTAAAGTGATGTACTTTTATGAACTTGCCAGACTGTTCTACAATAGCTGTTGTGTTATTTGCCTTCACCCACTTAAGCTGTGTTCACACCAAGATATTTATTTTTCTCTCTGTCGATCGATTCAACCCTTTGGAATCGCTCTGTCGCTGTGTTTAAATCGCTCGTCAACAGGCACAACAATTGACGGACATCTGGGGGCTATAACGTGACGCAATGTCATGATGTTTGTCCACTACGAGCCACCGTAGTTGTTTACAAGCTAAGCCTATCAGCGTGCTCCTAACGCAAGCTCTATACCAGTAGTACAGACTTTACTTCATGTCAGCTGTCAGCCTGTCAATCGCTCGTTTGCATTGACTTTGTATGTAAACTCGATGCCAATGCAAAACTTTAATAGGTCGGTGTGAACGCACCTTAAGTCATCATTATATTCACTAAGGATGAATAAATGAGGTAAATGGGAGCTACATTGGTATAAAATACTGATATGTATTGTGTATCGCCATCAGCGTTTCCTCTGTTGCTGGTCAACGTGTCCTGGAATATTTCAATGTGCTGGCCACATGGGAGACATTCCAGGTCAAATATGATCTGTGTTTATTGAGCTTAAAAACAAGAGATAGCATTTGATCCGTGTTGCAGCTGTCAACTTGTCATCTAACTTGGTGACAGCCCCGGTTACAGCAGCGCTAATAGGAAGCTAGCAGGTGTTAGCGGCGTCTATTACTGTTTCTGTTGCTTTAGGATCTATTAGAAAATAGCGATGGTGGCCTACGTTACACACGGACGGCTGCAGTAATGACAGCAATGGAATCGTTTGCATGTCTCTCTGCTGTCCCCACACGCGAAGGGAAATAAAAGTAGGATGAGAGAGATGTGTGGGTAATTAACGTCAGGAGAAACTTCCAACCAGCTCCTCACAGCAACGTCAGTTAGCAGTGACCATTGAGTGGTTTAACTGACTTGCTTCTGCAACCTGCAGGCTCTCCGCCACCTCCTCTGACATTGTAGAAATGCTAACATTAATAGAGAATCGAGATCATGGCTAACGATGGCTAGTTCCTTCCTAGTAGCGCTACTACCTAGGCTGTGGCTGACAGCTGCAACGCTATGTCAACAATGTGGGCCACGCTACCGTAATGACGCTGATAGAAGGTAGGGGTGGGAATCTCTAGGCACCTCACGATTCGATTCGATTTCGATTCAGAGGGCTACGATTCGATGATAAAACGATTATCGATGCATCGATTATAGATGCATCTTTTTTTCAATACATGCTTTATTTTTCTCACTGTGTGACTACTTTTAAAATAAAGTGCATTTTGAATTGCATTGTAATGATCCATAATTAAAATAAACAGATGAATTTACTTCCGTTATCTTTGATTAACAAAGCAAATGGAATTGATGTGTCAACTGGAAGGTTACATTTGCCAACATGTTTCCCAGCATTGCAAAGAACCAACAGGAAAAGAAACACAAGTGTCCCAGTTGTGCCTGTAGCAGCATCCTTGTAGTAAATGAACCTCACTTCAGCATATTCTGAATCACTTCTTCTACATGTTGTATCAGCTCTGCCACATTTGCACCCGTGTGGCTCTCAGTCATCACTCTTGTTTGGAGTCCATGAGACGCTAGCTGCCACTGTCAGTGTTCAGTAATGAAGTGCGCAGTAACAATGGATGTCCACACATTATAAGTTAGAGATATCCTACCCGCTTTCTTCAGTGAGTCCATAACTTCGGTTTTGGTCTCATTGTGCAGTCTGGCGATCACTGTGTCGGTAAAAAAAACGCAGAGATAAGACGTTGTACCTCAGCTTCAAAGTGTGCAACATAGCGGTTCTCAACGACTGAGTACGGGCATATATCCATGGCAATAAAAGTTGCAATGGATTTTGTGATTCGTTTCGCCCTTTCCGAGTTGGGTGGATGCTTTGGTAGCATTGCTTGCTCGATTGTTGGCTGGTTGGGAGCAACTACTGTCTGATTTCGCTTCACATGCGTTTGTTTTTCTTTCAGGTGCGCCACTCCGTAAACTGTCCGGGCGCTGCCTCGCGCTCGCAGTTTAGTTCCGCCTTTTCGTTCCGTCAACATCACGTTACAACTAACGTTAAAAAATCGATTATTGACATTTGTGAATCGATTCATGATCGTCCACGTCCGCATCTAAGAATCGATCCCCCCCCCTGATACACGTGGAAATCACCGGACATTGTGACCGGGGAGATTTAAATGTGTCAGCGTTTAACTGATTTTACCAGTAAAAGACCGTCAATTACCGCAATACAGAAACCTAAAAACACCAAGATATGACTTCTGTTGCATATCGTGCAGCCCTAAGGTGTGTAGACTCTACACCAGTGATATTCAACCACCATGTGGCCCGCGATGGAATTGCATTTTTTTTTTTTTACAGTGCACCTGAACGCAACATGCAAGATACCCGCTGAATAAGTGTCCAAATATAGAGGGGAGAGGAAGGCTATGGATAGAGGGAGCAGGAGAGAGAGGAAAGGAGAGATAGAGAGAAAAGGGGATCGGTGGAGAGAGAGAGGAGGTAGAGGTGGAGAAGGGAAAGGGGGATAGGGGGAGAGAGAGGAGGTAGAGGTGGAGAAGGGAAAGGGGGGATAGGGGGAGAGAGAGAGGAGGTAGAGGTGGAGAAGGGAAAGGGGGGATAGGGGGAGGAGAGAGGAGGTAGAGGTGGAGAAGGGAAAGGGGGGATAGGGGGAGGAGAGAGGAGGTAGAGGTGGAGAAGGGAAATGGGGGATAGGGGGGAGAGAGAGAGGAGGTAGAGGTGGAGAAGGGAAAGGGGGGATAGGGGGAGGAGAGAGGAGGTAGAGGTGGAGAAGGGAAAGGGGGGATAGGGGGAGAGAGAGAGGAGGTAGAGGTGGAGAAGGGAAAGGGGGGATAGGGGGAGAGAGAGAGGAGGTAGAGGTGGAGAAGGGAAAGGGGGGATAGGGGGAGAGAGAGGAGGTAGAGGTGGAGGAGGGAAAGGGGGGAGAGAGAGAGGAGGTAGAGGTGGAGGAGGGAAAGGGGGGATAGGTAGAGAGAGAGAGGAGGTAGAGGTGGAGAAGGGAAAGGGGGATAGGTAGAGAGAGAGAGGAGGTAGAGGTGGAGAAGGGAAATGGGGGATAGGTAGAGATAGAGAGGAGGTAGAGGAGGTAGAGGTGGAGGAGGGAAAGGGGGATAGGGGGAGAGAGAGGAGGTAGAGGTGGAGAAGGGAAAGGGGGATAGGGGGAGAGAGAGGAGGTAGAGGTGGAGAAGGGAAATGGGGGATAGGTAGAGATAGAGAGGAGGTAGAGGAGGTAGAGGTGGAGAAGGGAAAGGGGGATAGGGGGAGAGAGAGAGGAGGTAGAGGTGGAGAAGGAGAAGGAGTGCAGGCGGAGATGTGGAGAGCAGGAGGATGAGGTCATGGGAAGCAGAGAGCTGTGTGTTTAACATGAGGCTTAGCAGGGCTCGTCTGGCCCCTCTGCTTTAGGAACACACATACACACACACACACACACACACACACACACACACACACACATACACACATACATACACACACACTCGGTGCTCTCCACT